>NC_080045.1:36220242-36481014 GCF_012489685.1 Lotus japonicus | reverse complement strand
AAAGTTGTACGCCAACCCTTCTAAGTGTGAATTTTGGCTCGAAGAGGTAAAATTCTTGGGCCATGTGATCTCTAAAGAAGGTATAGCTGTGGATCCAGCAAAGGTAGAGACGGTGTTGTCATGGGAACGGCCAAAGACCGTGACTGAGATCAGGAGTTTTGTCGGTTTGGCGGGGTACTATCGTCGCTTCATTGAGAATTTCGCCAAGATCGTTGGACCCTTGACTCAACTTACGAGAAAGGATCAACCTTTTGCATGGACCGAAGCGTGCGAAACTAGCTTTCAGACAATGAAGGAACGTTTGACGACGTCACCTGTACTCGTCTTACCGCAACCAGAGGAACCGTATGAAGTGTACTGTGATGCTTCGCATCAAGGTTTGGGATGTGTGCTGATGCAGCATCGGAAAGTGGTGGCTTATGCTTCACGACAACTGAAGACTCATGAGAAGAACTATCCGACTCAGGACTTAGAACTTGCTGCCATTGTGTTTTCGTTGAAGATCTGGAGACATCACTTATATGGATGCAATTTCACCATATTTAGCGATCACAAGAGCTTGAAGTACTTGTTTGACCAGAAGGAGTTGAACATGAGACAACGACGTTGGATGGAGTTTCTCAAGGATTACGATTTTACCTTACAGTACCATCCTGGAAAAGCTAATGTTGTTGCTGATGCATTGAGCAGGAAAATGCATATCTCGTCAATGATGGTGAAGGAGCTACAACTGCTGGAACAATTCCGAGATTTGAGTTTGGACGTAAGAGTATCCGAGGGAGAACTGAGGTTCGGGATGATCAGGATTACCAATGGATTGATGGAAGAAATCCGAGACCAACAGTTACAAGATGAATTTTTACTCGGAAAAAGGAATTTGGTAATTCAGGGTAAGGACCCGGAATTTAAGGTAGGAAGTGACAATATCCTACGGTGTAAGGGTAGAGTTTGCGTACCCAATAACCCTGACCTAAGGAGGTTGATACTGGACGAAGGTCACAAAAGTAAGCTGAGTATTCACCCTGGAATGAAAAAGATGCACCAGGACTTGAAGGTGAATTTTTGGTGGCCAGGAATGAAAAGACAAGTGGCAGAATACGTAGCTGCATGTTTGACCTGTCAAAAGGCGAAGGTGGAACATCAGAAATCTGCGGGTATGCTACAAAGCTTGGATGTACCTCAATGGAAATGGGATAGCATATCGATGGATTTCGTCGTGGCGTTACCAAGAACTCAAAGAGGATATGACTCGATTTGGGTAATCGTGGATCGACTGACTAAGTCGGCTCATTTCATACCGGTGAGAACTACGTACAATGTGGACAAGCTATCAGAGATTTATATAGCTGAGATTGTGCGACTTCATGGAGTGCCAACAAGTATCGTTTCCGATAGAGACCCGAAGTTTACTTCACATCTGTGGGGAGCTCTTCATGAGGCTTTGGGAACGAGGCTGAGATTAAGCTCTGCTTATCATCCACAGACTGATGGGCAAACTGAGAGAACTATCCAAACATTGGAGGATTTGCTACGAGCTTGCGTGTTAGACAATAAGGGCAGTTGGGACACCCTATTGCCACTGATTGAATTCACATATAACAACAGTTTCCATACGACCATAGGTATGGCACCGTATGAGGCATTGTATGGCCGCAAGTGTAGAACACCTTTATGTTGGTATCAGGATGGAGAGAATTTGTTAGTAGGACCGGAACTTCTGCAACAGACAACTGAGAAGATTAAACAGATCAGGGAAAAGATGAAGGCTTCTCAGAGTAGACAGAAGAGCTATGCAGATCAAAGGCGCAGAACCCTGGAATTTGAAGAAGGGGATCATGTGTTTTTGCGAGTTACCCAGACTACAGGAGTTGGTCGAGCAATCAAGTCAAGAAAGCTGACGCCAAAGTTCATTGGACCTTATCAGATTACTCGTCGTGTAGGACCGGTAGCTTACCAGATCGCACTACCGCCTTTTCTATCAAACGTTCACGATGTATTCCATGTGTCACAACTGCGGAAGTATATTGCTGATCCGACGCACGTCATCGAGCTGGATGACATTGAGTTGAAGGATAACTTGTCTTTCGAGACACCGCCAATCAGCATTGGTGACACAAGGGTAAAGCAGTTGAGGGGTAAAGAGATCGAGTTAGTGAAGGTTATTTGGAACAAGGACACCGGTGATGCAACGTGGGAGCTGAAGGAAAAGATCAAGGAACAGTATCCAGAACTTTTTACTGACCCTTAAGTTTCGAGGTCGAAACTTTCTTTTTGGAGGGTAGTAATGTAAGGCCCAAGTTTTAACGTTTTGGATAAGTGAATAAAATAAATAAGTTATTTGATTAAGATAAATTTGGGAAGGAAAGAGGTTCAGGAAAAGTCCAAGAATGTATCGAAAACCGAAAGAGTTATAGCACGACTAACATACGCTTAATCCTAGGTCGAAGGTATTAGTGTATAGTTAATTTACGCTTTAGGACACGATGGAAACTAATTCCAAAAATCCTCAGAGAAATGTTAGAACTTCTCTTTTCCGTCCTTAAACAACCATTTCGATGCGAAATCCTGGAATGTACGAACGTCAAATTCCAATTCTCGGAAGTTTGCCGAAACGGAATCCCTGATAGTTCGAAAAACCTAAGATCGACAGACGATGAAGACTTTTTCTATCCGGAAACTCAAATGAAGATTCCACCCGCGTTCTCCTACTTCTCTCATCACTCCTAATCTTTCTTCAGAAGGAAGTTTTCTCATCCGACGATCACTGCAAAAAGTAGTTTTTCGGGATAAACCGACTTACACCGACCTATGCCGATTTTGGATCTTTTGGTTTAATTCCAAGAATTCTATTTTGAGTTCTGGAATTCTGTCGCCAGAACCTATCTTAGAATGCGCAGAGGAACGCGCAGGAAAAATCGGAATCGCAAAAAAATCATTTTTCCGTTTTTTCCAAAACCTATAAATAGTTGAAAAATTAGATTTTTTTCACAAAACCCAATTTCCCCACCCCTCCAAGCCGCGAGTTTCTAGAGAGAGAGAGAGATCCGGATCTTCGTCGTTTCTTGCCCGTTTGCTTCACCGTTCGTCACTAATCGAAGACCTCGAGGTAGGTAATCTATACTCTCCTTCGAATCGTCGTTTCTGTCCATTTCTCCTGCGACTTTCTGAGTTCAAAATTTTGAGGTTTTTGAAAAACTGTTCAAATCAGTTGATTTCAGCGTCTAAACTTCTTCCCTGCATGCTCCTGAGCGTGTTCTGCGGATTAGATTTTGTCAAATGTCGACGAAATGCCGCCGGGATCAATTTCTACCCTAAATACCCATTTTTCGCCAAAGTCGCAACCTTTACGCTCTAATCTATCGACTTGGCTTAGTGCTAGTAGGATTTGTCGTCATAAACGTCGTTGTGGACGTCCCCATCCAATTTGTTTTTCAAAAATCCAATTTTGAAATTCTGAGCTAAAAATAATGACCAAACTACCCCTATATCAGTTTTCGATCCGAAAATTTTTCCGAGCCTAGAACCGTCTTAGTTACGGCTTATGTTAACCTAGGAACCAAGTTTGATCGAAGAAAAATCGACCCTCCCAATTAAGGAAAGTGGCCGAGAGCTATATCAAGGGGGGAGGAGAATCCGATTTTTCGAAAACTTGTCTTAACGCGTTAGATTGTCATACCACGGAGGTAGTAGTGTACTGTGTAACCCTAGGACTCTTTGATTGCTGAGTTTCTGACTCTTGGTGTTGATTTCTGTGATTTTTGCTTAAGGTTCGTTTGAGGAGATTCCAAGAAACCAAGGAGAAGAGCTTGAAGAACATTTTGAGGAGGAAGCTGGAAGACCCACCGGTGAGGGCTACTCTCTGAATTACTAGATAATGCTTTAGGTGTCGATGAAATTCGACTTGATTTATGTGTTATGCACCTAATTGCTAAATGTCTGAAATGATTTCTGAGGCTTCGGCCGAACTTGTTGAGTACTTGATGCCATGATATTGTGTGCTAAATGATTCACATGCTATGTGCTACATGGTTAACTTAGGATGTGTTGGAATATGCTGTTTATGTCTTTTGGTTGAGCTGTTTCAATGATGCTATTACACTTGTACCTGAGATTCTGAAAAGTGAGGATTGCGGGCAGGTCATGCCGAATTTTTATGAGATTTTGAGAGAGTTTTAAAAAGGACGAACGGAGTTCGGACCTTGTCATGCTCCAATGGATCGAGACCTTCTCAGGGAATTACTTGGGTTTATGGGAACTTTGAACTCATAGGGAATACGATAAGACTAAAAAGAGCTATTTTTATAAAGAAATTCATAAGATATTAAACAACCTCTAAACCTTTAAATAAAGATAACAATCTCGGATGCAAGCTTTGGATTGAAGTTTAGTTTTGGAAAATGAGAAGTGTCGTCGGATCCAAGTGTTGGGAAGATTTCGAGTTTTGGGTATGTTGATACTCATTCGCTCTGGGAGCAGTTTGTTTAGCCATCCAAGGGATGAGCCGAGAAGCTTCACGGAGGTGTGAGACCTTGTGAATGCGTGATACTCCACTGAGGCGTGAGACCTTGTGGAAAGCATGGATCTTCACTGAGGCGTGAGACCTCGTGAACAGCATGAAACTTCATTGAAGCGTGAGACTTCGTGCAAGTGTGTAAATTCACTGAGGCGTGAGACCTTGTGAAAGCATAAAACTTCACTGAAGCGTGAGACTTTGTGAATGTGTGAGACTCCACAGAAGCGTGAGACTTCGTGAGAGCATTGATGACTCGAAGAGTTGTCGTGAGTGGCTGCACTCTTTTGTTTATGATTAATTGTATTTTGTCGCAGAATCGACATTTACCTTAGGGTATTCTTTTAGAGACTTTAAGTTAATCTAGAACACGTGGCGACGTGTCGGGTGAGGTCGGAGACGTTGTTTGGCTAATCACTTGCATTCATGCACTCATTTTGAGGTTAATACACGGCGTGATACCGGACCTCGGTGGATTCCAAAATGGTCATAAGACCCGGATTTCCATATTTAGGACACTACGGTGGTCCTCAGTAGCAGACGGAATGGCAGACCTACGGGTTCACTGCTGATCTGACTACTTTTGTGTGGTGTAAGAGACACGCGAGCAGGAAGGTACCCACCGTGGCTGGTGTTAGGGCCGTCTCGTTGATGTCCATCCTTCTTCCGGAATGCATTTTGTTACCCAGCATTGCATTTCATGCAACATACATGCTAACTTAGTTGCTGAGTGTGATTGGTAACTGTTTATCCTATTTTTGAGGCATGCTACTTGTTTTTATGGCTCTTTATATTTATTGTGATACATGCAACCCTAGGAAGCTATCCCAAAACTTATAAGCCTGAGAGGCTAGTATTTATTATCCTATAATTATATCTGGTTTTATTAATTATATAATTCTTTGGAGTTGACCCTCGCGTCTGCTGTGTGTGTTTGGGCGGACTACGCCATTTGTCAGATGAGTATGGGGGATTGGTTTACCATGGTCAGCCCATCAGGGGGGACCAGGTACGAGATGCTTGACCAAGACGACCCAGGTGCATGGGTGGTCGATCCCGAGGGCCACCGTGCGACCTACACCGGTCGGATCATGGAGGACCGTGTCGATCGATTCGGACGCTTGACGGAGGGAGTGATGAGGAGGCACATAGTGAGCTTCAACCTGCCTCCAGGAGTACACTGTGGACCCGGCTTGGGAGTACCTCCACCGCCACCATCTCCTTCAGATGATGAGGATCCTTCTGAGGAGTTGCCAGTAGGTGGGGCTTCGACGGAGTCTAGTCCGTCTACTGCTGCTGCTGTCGTCGCGGATCTCGTTCCGGGCCCCGAGCCCGAGAGTCCAGTGCGGGAGCGCATTAGGGTGGACAGAGAGGGCAGTGCTGAGTACGTCGACCTAGTCGTCCTGGATGCAGATTCGGATGACGACCGCGCTAGCATGTAGGATCGAGTGCTAGTGTGGGCTCCTCGGGTAGGGATAGTGTAGGAGTTGTGTCGATGCTCTGACCGTCATGCTTCCGTTTTTGGGGACAGGGTAGTTTTCCTACCGGTAGCTTTTGTGTGGTTTCCTATGGAGATCACAGAGAGCTGGTTGGATTTAGGGGGTCTTTTCTTAGGCCGCTGGGCCAACTTGCTCTCAGTTTTTGTAGGTTAGTGTTGCGGACACAGTATCTTCATCTTGGACTGTACATATTGCCTTCGGGCGTTACTCTTTTCTGTCACCCGACACGAGGCATGTATATATAGTTGTATAGTAGTTCCTTTTATCTTTTGTTGGGGAGTTTTATTGCTTTCTGTCTTTAGTTATATTGTCGAAAAAAAATAATTCACGTTTTTCCGCTTAAAGTATTTTCTTTTGGTTACTAAAGTGACGCCACCGAAATCGGGGTGTTACAAAGGGTCTGCTGCATTCAGAGGGACGACTTGAATAGGATGGTCTGGGTCAACTAGACGTTCTGGTCTAGGTCTAGGGTATCTCCTTGGGCTAGGTGCAGTGTGGTAGTACTCAGGAATGGCAGACTCTTTTTCTTTCGCAATTTGAACAAATTTGCGAATAGACTCAGAGTTATTGGAGGGTGAGGAGTCAGCAACATTAGTAGGAAAAGATACAGAGGGACAGGGTGTTGTGGATTCTGTATCAGTGGTTCTGCGAACAGGACGTTCTGATGCTCTGGGGACAGAGTAATCAGAAGTTCTGGGTTCAGGTTCAGATTGTTCTAGGATAATGGGTTCAGAGGTTTGTGGGTTGTATTGGATGGTTATGGGTGAGGTAGGTTCAGAGGGTCTTGGAGTCTGAAGCATGTTCCAAAGAGGTGCTTCTTGTTGGGAAGGTTGGAAAAATGAAGACCTAGGTGAAGTGGGTGGAGAAGTGGTTTGTTCAGCCGGTTGGGACTCTGGAATGGGAGCGAGTGGGGTGGCAGTGCGGTGAAGGAGTGCAGAAATTGGGAGTGCATCAAGTGAATTTAAATCATCATCAGTATCTATAACAGCAGGCTTACTTGATGATCGCACTGCAGACCGAGTAACTCTGGCAGGAGCCTCAACTCTTCTGATTACTTCAGCAGCTGGTTCCACACGAGTTGGCTTCTCCACAATCCTCACTTGCTTCTTTTTCTTCTTTGGTGGAGGAGCATCACCATCATCACCATCAGATGGAGCATCTGGCTTGGTGGGTTCCTCGTGCTTCCTCTTAGGCTTGTCAGCCTTCTTCTTCTTCTTCTGATCGACACCATCAGAAGGATCAGACTCTTCAGGGGATTCCTCCAAGATGATTTTTGTCTGAGTCTTTGGGAGGAGAATCAAACTCTGGAGATGGTGGCAAGTTTCTGAAAAACTCGTCCACATCTATCTCATACCCTTGTCGCCTCAAATCATCAATGTAGCACAAGATGGCAGTTGGATCATCTGCTTGGGACCATAGAGGGTAATCAACCAGAGGGACTCTTCTTTGTCTGACTTCATCAGAAGTGTCTTCATGAACAGGAGCAACCTTTGTCTTGATCAACCCCATCTTCTTCAAAGATGTGGAGGTAAAGACATCACTAGCAATGGTTGACAGATCCTCTGTGCATCCTGCCGTAATCAGATCTTCTATGAATTTGCTCTCAATGAATAGGTCTGAAAGCAGTCTTCCAAAAGGAATGTACTTGATGGCAGACTTGAGAGAGGTAGTGGTCCTGGACTTCTTGATACACTCTTTGAGGTAAGAGAACAGGAAGAAGGGAAGACAGATCTTCTTGTGGTCTTGAATGAAGAACAGCATCACTTTCTGCCAAAAATTGATGTAGTCTGGAGAGCTTCCCTTTGGTCTCTGATTTATGCAGTGAAGCAGAATCTTGTGCCAGATCCTTAGCTTGGGATGAAGATCCACTACCTTGTAGTCACTCTTGCCAGGTTTATAGGTTGTGTAGAGAGCTTTGTTGGTTTCTTCTTTCGTTCTGGGTTTCACCTTTGATTCCGCCAGTTGGAATATGTAGCTTGTGCCAGTGTGTGCACCCAAAAGATCAACAATCGACTTTTCTGTGATGATGATTCTTCTCCCAGCAATGTAAGAAACCACCTGAGTGTCATCACAGTCGTCATGTTTCCAGAATTCCTTCACCAGCTTGACATAGACTGGACCTCGAAGCCTATTGAAGTATTCTTCCCAGCCTTGAACACAAACTTCAGGACGAAGATCATACCCATTTGCAGCAATGTTGTCCAGGTCGAATCTCCATTCAGCAAGAACCTGGAGTTCTTCAGGAGCATAGACACAATGAACGACACAACCTCATTCTGCGAGAGGGATCATCTTCCCTTGAGCTTGAGCTTGAGTTCTTTGAGTTTCAGAGCCCGATTGACCAGTAGCTTGACCTACTACCATAACAGGAAATTTGGTTTCATCGGCAGTTTCACCTCTGTTGGATTTTACCATCTTGGAAGCGGTTGAAGGTTTTGGGTAGAAAGGAAAAGGATGAATAGAGAGAGAGAGAGAGATCGTGGGGAATAAGGATTTTGAAAAACTGAAGAGAGAGAGAGAGAGAGTAAATCCGTAAGTGATGGAGAATGTGTGTGTATAGTGGGTTTTTGAAAATAACCGTTGTTGATCAAAAAGCAAAGTAAAATCAACGGTTAAAAAATAAAGACATCGTAGCAACAGTTAATACACATATCACATGAAGGAGAGAAGCACATCAACACTCATTACGACAGACTGTCAGCACGGGCACAAGGAACTATGTATCATAATTACTGACACACGTTTACTGTCTCAGCTTCAGAGTCAGAACCAATGGGTACTTATCCTCTGATAGAGTTACCTTCTGAACTAGACATCTTCTGATAAAGAAGCATAATAGTCAGAGGTTCTGATCCATCTTCATGCTGGACAAAAGTCCATATTCAGATTTTTCAGAGTGAAATTAAATCTATCCTCTGCTAAGGGCTTTGTAAAGATATCTGTCCATTGATGGTCAGTATCAACAAACTTCAGAAGAAGTAAGCCCTTTTGAACATAATCTCTAATAAAGTGATACTTTACCTCAATGTGTTTTTCCCTTGAGTGTAGGATAGGATTCTTACTCAATGAGATTGCAACAGTGTTATCACAATAGATTGGGATATTGCTCTCAAGGATTTGATAATCCTCCAGCTGATGTTTCATCCAGAGCATCTGAGTGCTGCAAATTGCTGCAGAGATATATTCTGCCTCTGCAGTAGATAGTGTAATGGTTGATTGCCTCTTGTTTGCCCATGAGACTAAGTTGCTTCCCAGAAATTGACAATTTCCAGAAGTCCTTTTTCTCTCTGTTCTATCTCCAGCATAATCAGCATCACAATAACCTGAAAGCTTATATTCTGATGTTTTCTTATGCATCAAGCCAAGGTTAGTGGTGCCTTTCAGATATCTAAGGATCCTCTTAACAGTAGTTAAGTGGGTTTCCCTTGGATCCGATTGGAAACGAGCACATAAATGAACACTAAACAAAATATCTGGCCTAGATGCAGTTAAGTATAGAAGTGATCCTATCATACCACGATAGAGCTTCTGACAAACTTTACCACTTGCATCTTCTTTCTCCAGGATGCATGTAGGATGCATTGGAGTCTTGGCAATTGTAGATTCCAGCATATTGAACTTCTTCAAAAGTTCTTTAGTGTATTTGCTCTGATGGATGTACGTTCCTTCTGGTGTTTGATCAACTTGTATACCCAGAAAGTACTTGAGTTCCCCCATCATACTCATTTCAAATTCAGCCTGCATCATCTCAGAAAATTCTTTGCATAGAGATTGATTAGCAAAACCAAATATAATATCATCAACATAAATTTGCACAATTAAGATACCATCTTTGTAAGTTTTGCAAAAGAGAGTTGTATCTACTTTATCCCTTACAAACTCATTCTCCAGAAGGAATGAGCTGAGTCTCTCATACCATGCTCTGGGAGCTTGCTTCAGACCATAGATAGATTTCTTCAACTTGAAAACATGGTCTGGGATCTTCTCATCCTCAAAACCTGGGGGTTGATGAACATAGACTTCCTCTGAAATGTAACCATTTAGGAAGGCACTCTTAACATCCATCTGATGAAGAATTATGTTGTGATTCACTGAGAAAGAGATCAGCAGTCTGATTGCTTCTAGTCTTGCTACTGGAGCAAATATTTTAGTGTAATCTATTCCTTCCTGCTGACTGTAGCCTTGAGCAACTAGCCTTGCCTTGTTTCTGACTACATCTCCTTTCTCATTTAGCTTGTTTCTGAACACCCATTTGGTTCCAATAACATGAACACTCTGAGGTTTCTTCACTAAGCTCCAAACATCATTCTTGGAAAATTGATTCAGTTCTTCTTCCATAGCCAGAATCCAGTCCTTGTCCTGAAGAGCTTCATCAATTGACTTGGGTTCAATTAAGGACACTAATCCTTTCAGACTGAGCAAGGTCTCTTCAGAAGGTCTGAAGGCTGATCCGGTTCTGACTGGTTCATCTTTGTTGCCCAGAATCAATTCCTTAGGATGAGCTGCAGTGATTCTACTCTTCTTCTGAGATTGTGAATCAGAGGGACCAGCTTCTTCTGGTTCATCTTCCTCTGGCTCAACTTCCTCTGGAGCTTTGCCTTTGTCAGAAACATTTATGCTTAAATCTGCAAACTTCTCAACTAGCTTTGACTGATCAGAGTCAAGCTTATCATCAAATCTAACATGAATAGATTCTTCAATTGTTTTAGCATCAGTATTATAAAATCTAAAACCTTTAGATCGATCAAAATAACCAAGTAATAGACATTTAGAACACTTAGCATCAAACTTATGCAATCTATCCTTAGTGTTAAGAACATAACAAACACAACCAAAAGGATGAAAATAAGAAATGTTGGGTTGTATATTCTTCCACAATTCATAAAGAGTCTTATTCAGAATTGGTCTCACAGAGATTCTGTTCTGAATATAACACGCTGTGTTTACTGCCTCTGCCCAAAAGTTCTTAGCCATGCCAGTTTCTTGGAGCATGGTTCTAGCCATCTCCTGAAGAGTTCTGTTCTTCCTCTCAACAACACCATTTTGTTGAGGAGTTCTGGGACAAGAGAAATCATGTGCAATTCCATAGGAATCAAACAGACTCTCAAACTTGTCATTCTCAAACTCTCCACCATGGTCACTTCTGACCGCACAATCCTACAAGTCTTCTCGTTTTGCACTTAGGCTATGAAGGTAGAGAACACAGCATGAGACTCATCCTTGCGGGTTAGAAATTTTACCCATGTCCAGCGGCTATAGTCGTCAACAATGACCATCCCATATCTCTTGCCACCTATAGACTCAGTTTTCACTGGTCCAAACAGGTCGATATGTAGAAGTTCCAACGGCCTTGAGGTTGAGACAACATTCTTTGCCTTGAAAGGGACTTTTGTGAATTTGCCTTTCTGACATGCTTCACAAAGAGCGTCTGAAGAGAACTTCAGAGTGGGTAAGCCCCTGACAAGGTTGAGCTTACTCAGCTGAGAAATCTTTCTCATACTAGCATGCCCTAACCGTCTATGCCATACCCATTTCTCCTCATTAACAGAAAGAAGGCACTTCACATTCTGAGCTTCCAACTCAGATAATCTGATCTTATAAATGTTGTTCTTCCTATTGCTGTTAAACAGAACAGAGCCATCGATCTGACTTACAGCCCGGCAGGACTTTTGATTGAAAATAACATCATAACCCTTGTCAACTAATTGACTTAGAGACAATAAGTTATGAGTTAAGCCGTCTACCAATAAAACATTGTCAATGCATGGACTACTATCTACACAAATAGTACCAGTACCAACAATTTTACCCTTCTCGTTGCCACCAAAGGCAACTTCGCCTCTAGGCTTAAGTTTTAGCTCTTGGAACATACGCCTTTCTCCCGTCATGTGACGCGAGCATCCACTGTCCAGATACCATGATTGGTGTTTCAGTGGAGCTATCAAGGATATCTGCAACATAGATAATCTTATCCTTAGGTACCCACTTTCTGGGTCCTCTCTTGTTAGTTACCCCAGAGGTTCTGATCACCTTGGGTTTCTCAACATGATAATGTAAATGAATTTTTGCATGATATTTAGACATGGAGAAGGATCCCTTTTTGAGAGGGGGGTTAGCAACTTTAACAGGTAAAGGTTCAGGCAAAATAGTACCAGGGGGAACAAAGCATTCATGTAAAGATTTAGCATTAGGCATAGGAGGCTCATTTCTATTAGGTTTAGAATAGCCAATGCCATGCATTCCATTTCTGCTTACGCCATAGATCATTGAAGCCATTAAGCTTCTGTCTACGCTTTTAGCCAGGAATCTTTGAAAGGATTTTTCATATTTAGATTCATGCTTACTATCAGAGGCATCACAAGCAATTACTTCTTTTAACTTAGCAATTTGGTTCTTAAGCACAGAGTTAGAATTCACTAAAGCATGATTATCATTTTTCAAATCAGAAATAATTTTCTCATGTTCAGAAGGAGTCTTAGAAGCAGCAGATAAATCTTTTTTCAACTTTTTATGCTTAGTCAATAAAGAATTATACTTATCCATGATATCAGACAAATCATGTTTTAGTTCAGAGGTTGAGAAAGAAGCGAATACCTCATTTTCATCGTCTGAGTTAGGATCTTCTTCTGATGCTGAGTCAGAGTCAGTTGTATCCTTTGACTCTGCTTCTTTGTCTTTGAGAATAGCCATGAGTCCTTGAACTTCACCATCAAAGTCAACATCCTCTGACTCTGATTCGTCAAAAGTCACCATCAGACTTTTCTTTGTCTTGAAGTGCTTCTTTGGCTTCTTTTCCTTTTTCAGCTTTGGACAGTCACTCTTGTAGTGCTCTGATTCTTTGCACTCGAAACAAGTGACTTCCTTGATTGAGGACTTCTTCTGGCCTGATGAGGATTCAGACTTTCCTTTGGCCTTTCCAGAGCCTTTGTACTTGCTCTGCCTGTGCTTCCAGATGCGGTTGAGTCTTTTGGAGATCAGAGTCAGCTCATCTTCATCAGAATCTTCTGATGCTTCGTCAGATTCTTCTGCTTTAGCTTGGAGAGCTTTTGACTTCTCAGATTTAGCCTTCTCAGATTTGGATTTCAAGGCTATAGATTTCTTCCTCAGATCCTGCATCTCTGAGCGCTTCAGCTCATGACATTTCAGTATGCTGATGAGTTCTTCTAAACTCATACGCTCAACATCTCTTGTAAGCTCTATTGAGGTCACTAAAGGCATCCAGCTTTCAGGAAGACTTCTGATGACCCTTATGACATGATCTTTTGTAGTGTAGCTTTTGTTGAGAGGTCTTATTCCAGCTACCAGCAACTGAAATCTGGAAAACATATCCTCAATGGACTCATTTGGCTCCATGATGAAGGATTCATACTTCTGGATCAAGGACAGCGCCTTTGATTCTTTCACTTTCTTGTTTCCTTCATGAGACATCTTCAAAGATTCAAAGATGCCCTTGGCAAACTCACGATCTGTAATCTTCTGGTACTCTTCATAGGAAATAGCACTAAGAAGAATAGCTCTAGCTTTGTGGTGCTGTGAGTAGATCTTCTTTTGCTCAGCAGTCATCTCTAATCTGGAGATCTTCTTGCCATCTGTATCAACTGGACGCTCATAGCCATCCACAATGATATCCCAGAGATCTGCATCGAAGCCCAGAAAGAAACTTTCTATTCTGTCTTTCCAATATTCGAATCTTTGACCATCGAACATGGAAGGCTTTGCATTGTAACTGTAAGGCCCTAAGTTCAATTTGGAACAATTTTATGGAAGTTTGAATAAAATTGAAGTTTTAGCTAATGTTTGATAACTGGCAGATTAGAACTGTCAACTTGTGTGAATTTTTAGAGGGTCTTAACGACTTCATTTGGGAAAACTTCCTTCATGAGCGTTGTAGACCTTCAAGTCTAGAAAATTCTCCAAGTGGTTTCGTGTCGATCCGATATCTGTAGCTCCAGATATCCCCGTTTTAGTGAACGTAGTTCCGGCTGTACAGTGCCAGCGGGATTATTACATTGTTTTTCTTCTAAGTCCGAATTTAATTATGAATTTACCTTTGAGGGCTTAGGTTTTAGTAAGTTTCAGGTCTGATTAGGTAATTAGACTGGTGGGTTAAGGTTGGACTTGGGTCGGGCTTGTGGAAAAACAAAACCCTAGCCCACTTGTGGGTTGCATGTGATTTTAGCCAAGGGGGGAAACCCTATTCTTCCACAATCAGAAAACAGAGATACACTACAGCACCTTCACGTGAAAAACAAAGAGAGAACGTGTGAGAGAAGAGAAGGGAGCCGCCGCCCAAGCCACCACCATTGTCGCCGGTCACGCGCGCGAGCAAGGGAGAGAGGGCGAATAGAGTGAGTTTCGCGAAGGAGAAGGAAGGTGAAGGAGACTTGGACAGCAAGAGATTGTTCTTCCAAACTTCATTCTCTTCTCTTTTCAGATCAAGAATCAAGGTAAGGGCTGGTCCTAGGACTTGGGTAGTTTATTAGGGACTTGTTGCTATGTTTGTTTGTGAAGAATCTTGATTGTTGAGGGTTTGCATGAGGGTTTGGGTTGAAGGTTTGCTTGCTGTACTATTATCATATGAGACCTATGTGATTTGATTTTATTGCTGGAACATAGCTTAAAGCCTTGGGCTGAGATGGTTTATAGCTTAAACTAGAGGTGGAAGTTTCGCTGCCAGTTTCCTGTACTGGACAGCGGACTTCAGAGCCCCTTTTTACCTGTTTAAGGTCATCCAATGAAAAAGTGATTAAAATGAAAGTTGTAGATTTTCGAAATATCTTTCCAGACATATAAAAATCATAATTTTTGGTTTAGTAATGTGATCTGGGGGTCGTGTTTAGTAACTGTCACACCTGCTTTTTTTCCTGTTCCGGACAGTTAGCTTTAAGGCCTAATATCACCTAATTCTGGGAC
This sequence comes from Lotus japonicus, assembly GCF_012489685.1. Classification (NCBI taxonomy): domain Eukaryota; kingdom Viridiplantae; phylum Streptophyta; class Magnoliopsida; order Fabales; family Fabaceae; genus Lotus; species Lotus japonicus. The sequence continues at coordinate 36,466,092 of NC_080045.1, read as the reverse complement.
TCAAATGAACAAGTGAGTAACTAGAGACTTGTAGATATTTAAAATAGCTTTCTAGAAAGGTATCATACGTGATTTTTGGTTGAAAGATGCATTCTGTGGCTCTATTTTTGTGAAAGTTGTTTCTGCTGTCAATATGTTGAAGTTGCGATGATATATTATGCATGAGTGAATGTTCTTGCGTTCCTTTACGTGGATTATATTTATTTTCTGAGTTAATGGTTCAAGGGTTGCTCACCTAGCCGTAATTCCCTTGTAACCCGTGAATGTTGTGTTGTGAAGGTTGTTGTATAAAGAGTATGATAAGACTCTAGGATTGATTTTAGAGACTTAACAAAGAGAACAGTGTAATAAACTCGCTTGCAAGTAAATGTGAATAATTGGACATAGGTCTGGTGAGGACTATGGACCATGAGAACGATGGTACCTTGCACGCGAGGGTGTTTTGTGGGTTGTACGGTGAGTCCCCACGTGATTGGCTGACTGCGGTCGCCTTGTGATTCTGTGGATGGACGGTGAGTCTGGCGGACGGTGAGTCCCCCCACATGATTGAGGGTTGTACGGTGAGTCCCCTCCGAGATTTGTTCATCTGCGGATGATCGTGATTATGGCCATGGAAGTTTTGGTGGGTTGTGTGAAGTGAGATTCCGTTAGTAACTGACTCTTTCCCATAAAAGACATATAATGTACTTATATTATATATGTTGTTGTTGATTTTGTCATTATCATTCTTTTGTTGGACCTGACCCTGCTTGTTTGCTATGTGTTTGTTTGGGGGGGGTAGATGGTCGTGAAGATAATGGCGATGACTCATTCTTGGGAGTTGATGCTACGTGACGTGCCAATACTGGAGGACGACTACACTTTAGAGGAAGAGGAAGAGGCTAAGGAATAGGGTTTGGGTTGAGAGTCTTTTGTTTTCTGTTGGGGTTGAGAGTTTCCGAAGTGTTGGTATCGAACAATTTTATTGCTTAAATTCGAATGAACAAGTTTTGATGTAATCTTTATTTTCATTCAGGCCTTTGTTTCGTACTCTTTACAGTTGGTTATTTAAAAAGTTTTACGAAGTTGGTTACTTCCGCGTGTTTTTTGGAAAGGTTATGTTTCAAGAGTTTTTGTAAAATGAAAGGTTTGTCATTAATTGAAGATTAATAAGTGAATCGACGAAAACTCTTTACGAAAATTGGTTAATTAGTTACTGTGTAACACTCGAGAAATCGGGGCGTTACAGTAACCATCTTTTTGCATCTCACTGGGGGTAGCCATTTGTTTTTCACACCGGCCCGGATCACTGAACACTGTTAGGTGTGGTAATCAGAACTTGCGCTCTGATACCAATTGAAGGTATGAAAAACGGTAGAAGTGGGGTTTGAATAACGTTTTCAGAATAAAACTTCCACCTTAAAGATTTTAGCAAATCTTTCGAGAACAAATAAAGTGCTTAAGATAAGAGATAGAAAAGCACACAAGGATTTTATCCTAGTTCACTTGATGAATCACTCAAGCTAGTCCATTCCACCCGTTAAGGTGATTTCTTCCTTCTTAGAATGAAGACAATCCACTAATCAGGTAATTGTTACAACTGCACTTGAAACCTACAAGTGACTAACAATACACTGACTTAGCTCACACTAAGATTCACTCCCTTAGTCTTCTCTAGGATCTGATCAACCTTGATCTCCGAAAGGTAAACTAAACAACTGCTTAAGAATGATTGTTTACAAAGAGATTGCTTCTAAAAAGCTTATAGTAAACACAATGAATTCAAGATGAAAGAATGCTTAGAAGGTTTGAATATAGCTTGCGCGTGTGAGATTCTTCCAACCGCATCTTTCAATCTTCAGCCTCTATTTATACTCCAAGGATTAGGGTTTGAACGCTGCATGGGAATGCTACCGTTGGAGGGCAGATCTGGAATTTCCAGCTTCTGCTGTGGCTGAGAATGTTAGGTTAGGTCGTCAGGATAGTACATTTGCTTTTGTACTTTGGATAGTGACTTGACCTTAAACCTTGTTTGACTTCTGATCAGAGGATTGCTTCGTGTTGTAACTTGTGAAGCTTGTTGATCAGAGTCAGAGGGAAGCATGGATCCTCTGACGGTTGTACCTTCTGATTCTGAGCTCAGAGGGAAGTACTTGGTCTTCAGAGCCATTTTGCTTCTGGACTTCAGAGTCTCCACTTTTCAGCTTCTGGATCTTCAGAGTCTTCTACACCATCAGAACATCTGAACCTTCAGAATGTCTGGGTTGTCAGAACTTCTGGATCTTCAGAACTTCAAGTGACTGAGTCCATATCAGAGCTTGTTTGACTTCAGATCTTCTGAAGCTTTTCTACTGTTCAGATTGAACATAGAGTTTGCGGAAGCGTTGCTTGGGTCACTCTTTAAGCACAGTGCTTATGATTTGTGTGAGATAACATTGAGGTCAGAGCCTGTAAATAGCACACTCAGAAAAACACGTTAGAGTACCATAATTGTTCATACTAAAATGTTAACTTGTAATCATCAAAACATAAAGTTGTACTACTCGATCAAAACTTGATCTTACACGTTTGTTTATGAAGTCTCATGTCCTAGACATTGCCATGCCAACCAATAGGACATCTGCCCCTCCTGTGACTGAATCTGGCACTCAGGCCATAATTGCTGAATTACAAGAAGTCTCCAAGGCTTTGCAGGAGACAATCAGGGTGAGCACTACCAGGAAGCTCAAGGTTGATGCTTTGCTACTCAAGCTACAAGAAGGAGAACACCAAGGTGGTGAGCACAGTGCTGCTGCTACAGCTGCTCAGGATGAGAGCAACGAAGAGGAAGAAGGATCTGAAGAGAATGCAGAGGAAAGTGTAGAAGAGTCTGGAGAGGAGTCCAGTTCTAAAGACTAGTTTGCTATGTTCTTATGCTATTTTCTTTTTGTTTTGGATGTATTTGTGTCTCTTTGCCAAATTTGTGCTAAAAAGGGGGAGTAGTTTGCAGTTTGAGGCAGTTTGAAGATTCTATCTGCTATGGTCTGTAATATTTTGTGCTACTGCTATGAAGACCTTAGTTTACTGTGGAGTTGATTCTGTGAAGACTATGTGTGTTCTGCTAGTGTTAGCTTTGGTCGGGTTTGATTTGAAGACAAGTTCCAGACAATGGCAATGATTGTTTCAAGTTGCATCTTCTGGTTTTATGTGGCTAGCTTAGTTTAATGTGCAAGTAACTTCTGATAGTGTTTTCTGGTATGTTGAAGTTCAAGTTGATCTACTATAGCTACTCTACTGTGAAGTCATCATATGCTAAGGATTGATAGTACTTCTGTTTGTGTGTTTTTGCTGCTAAGTGTAATGTTCCAACTATGCTAGTTGTTGGTATGGATGCATCATTTGAGGGGGGGCTATGCTTAAGGGGGAGAATTGATTCTCTATTTTTATCCTCTCTGGTTGTGTGTTGTTTTAGTCAAAATTTGACAAAGGGGGAGATTGTTGGTACATGTTGTCTTGCATTTTGTCAAAACAACCGATTGTCGAGGCAGATGTCGTGGCATCTGAATCCGTGTAGCTAGGGCATCAATCCTTAGCTTGAGTTTTTGTTGTGGGCCCTCTGAAGATTTACTGAAGATATGTTTTTTTAGTTACTTGAGGAGCAAGTAGCTATTCCAGAAGGGTTTTAATTATGGGTTGTTATTTGTTGAAACAATCTTTGTTAAAAAGATTGATTCCTATCTTTACTTGTGCAATAAGTAAACCGAATCTATCAAGATTGCGTTTTTGAATTGTTGTTGCTGCAATCTGTTTCTTCAGCCCATGCTAACCCTAGAGCTCATGCTACCGCTGCTGAAGTCTATAAAAGGATGAAGACCTAAAACTTGAAGATTACCGAAGCTAAGAGAGAGAGAGAGATCAAGTGTTTTAGGATTTGTTATTGTGCTTTGTCCTTTGTTAGTTGTGAATCCTCTTTACTCACTGATTCTATAAAGCAATGAAGGGTTCTGTGTGTTTGATTGCATTCAAACTCTGATTGTTCATTGTATTCACCAATCACTGTGGCAGTGATTGAGAGAAAGTGAGGGGCTCTCATACTTAGGTTGAGATTCTAAGTAGAAGTACACTGGGTAAATTAGGAAGTGAACTATGAACTGTTGTGTTCATGAGTGTATGTAATTCCTGAATCTTGACATAGTGGATTTCCTTTCTTTGGGTGCAAACCCTCCAGACGTAGGTGAAAGTTTTTCACTGAACTGGGTTAACAATTCTTGTGTTTTGTTGTTTCTGGTTTAAGTTCTGTTTTTACTGTTAAGTGTAACACCCCGATTTCGGTGGCGTAACTTTAGTAACCAAAATAAACTTAATGCGGAAAAACGTGAATATTTTTTTTTTTCGATAATAACTAAGACAAGACTGAATTAAATAAAACCCAAATGCGAAAAGTAATAAAACTAATATACAATATATAAACAGCCCCCGCTGTAAGTAACAACCTCGTCACGAGTAACCTCCAGTGACGGAAAGAAAACTGTAACGCCCGTAGGCAATATGTACAAACCAAATAAAAAGGTGAAGTGTCCGCAACACCATCCCTCAAAACTGAGAATAAGTCAGCCCAGATGGCCTAAAACAAGACCTCCTAAGTCCAACCAACTCCCTGTGATTCCCGTAAAGAAACCACACAAAAAGCTATAGGTGGGAAACTACCCTGTTCCCAAAGGAACAAATGATGTTCAGAGCTAGGACTCTACTCCTACACTAATCCCATCTCGAGGAGCTCACACTAACACTCAATCCTACATGCTAGCATGATCGTCGTCCGAATTCGAAATCCAGAACGACCTAGTCTACATACACCATCCGTCCTCCTCTCGCAACCGCGATACGCTCCAGTTCCTGCATCTCAACCCTAGTTCCTCCCAAAGGATGAACCATCATGAATCAGCCCGCCAAAGGGATCTGACAAAGGGCGTTTGTTCGCCAAAGCACACACAGAAGACGCGACGGTCAACTCCAAAGAATTATATAAATAATACCACCAATAGATACCAATAAAAGATTAGCCACTTAGGCTTATAACTAGGGATAACATCCTAGGGTTGCATTATTCCACAAAGAATATAACGACAGTAAAACACAGTTAACATGCATCAAGTAGAACTAACAAGTATCAAACACACTCATCAACTAAGTCAGTATGCATGTCGCATGAAATGATATGCAGGTTAACCCAGTCAACCAATATGCAATCCGGAACGTGGTGGACATCAAACGGATCAGCCCTAACACCAGCCACGGTGGGACCATTTCGGCCCGCGTGCCTCTTACACCACAAGGTAGTCAGATCAACTACTAAGAGTCACCTAACAGCGCTCTTACGCGGAAATCTGGGTCTTATGACCATTTTGGAATCCACCGAGGTCCGGTAATCACGCCGTGTATTAACCTCCTATGTGTGCATGAACGCAATGTGATTAGCCAAACAACGTCTCCGACCTCACTCGACACGTCGCCACGTGTTCTAGGTAAATTAATGTCTCTAAAAGCTTACCCTAAGGTAAAAGTCGATTCTGCGACAAAATACAATAATCATAAAATGAGTGCAACCACTCACGATAACTCTTCGGGTCATCAATGCTCTCACGAAGTCTCACGCTTCAGTGGAGTTTCACACATTCACAAAGTCTCACGCTTCAGTGAAGTTTTATGCTTTCACAAGGTCTCTCGCCTCAGTGAATTTACACACTTGCACGAAGTCTCACGCTTCAGTGAAGTTCCATGCTCATCACAAGGTCTCACGCCTCAGTGAAGATCCATGCTTTCCACAAGGTCTCACGCCTCAGTGGAGTATCCCGCATTCACAAGGTCTCACGCCTCAGTGAAGCTTCTCGGCTCATCCCTTGGATGGCTAAACCAACTGCTCCCAGAGCGCAGGAGTATCAACATACTCACAACTTCTTAACATTCTCATTACTTGGGATCCGACGACACTTCTCGCTTTCCACAACTAAGATTTGCATCCAAAGCTTCCTTTCGAGGTTAACGCCATTACTTAAAGATTTAGAGGTTGTTTAATGTCTTATGAGTTTTCTTTTCAAAATAATATCCTTTTAATCTTATCGCAAATCCTATAAGTTCTCGGGATCTCCAAATCCCCAAATGACTCCAGAGAATGTCTCGATCCATAAACATCATAACAAGGCCCGACTCTCATTCGTCCAATCAAGCTTCCTCCAAAACTCTCAAAATAAAATCGGCATGACCTGCCCGCTATCCTCACCATTCAGAATCTCAGTTTCTAGTGCAAAGCATATTTAAATCATCACAATCAACAACATGTCATATATCCATAAATCTCATCATAAACACTTAACACTTAGCGTATAAAGCATGCACCACACATCCTAGATTACCCACATAGCACATAGCATGTAAGTCAATCTCAAAAACATTCAGTAGATGAATCATCTACATTGTCAGCCGAAGCCTCAGAAAACATTTTCCAATCACACACAATCCAGTGCATAAACAATAAACAATGTCGAAAACATCGACCCTAAGCATTAACTAGAGATTTAGTGAGAAGCCCTCACCTGTAGATTCTCCAGGACGATCTCCTAACACTTGTTCACAATCAAAGGCTTGCTCCTCTGGGAATTCCTCAAAATCACCTTTAGAGCAAAACCACAGAAATACTATCAGAATCTATCGAAAACTAAGCTATCGATACTTACTAAGGTTACTCGAAGTAATCTATACTCTAAGGTACGATAATCTAGCGCGAAAAGACAAGTTTTCGGAAAAGGAAATTTCCTCCTCCCCCTTTAATAGGTTCGGCCACTTTGTGCAATTATGGGGCTCGATTTTTCTTCGATCAAACTTGGTTCCTATGCTTTCATAAGCCGTAACTAAGGGTATTCTGAACTCGGAAAAATTATCGGATCAAAAACTGTCGCAGGGGTATTTTGGTCATGATTTTTAACTTAGGATTTTTCAAAACTGAAATCCCAAAAATAAAATTTTACAGGGACGTCACCAACGACGTTTATGACAACTAATCCTACTAGCACTAAGCTAAGGCGATAGTTTTCAGCCTAAAGGTTGAAGCTTTACTCCAAAAACTCCAAAAATGGGTATTTTAGGCTAAAATTGATTCCGGCGGAATTCCGGCGACATAACGGAAAATCTAACCCGGCAGAAGTGATCTTGGGCACATAAGGAAGAGGTTTAGAATCAGAAATGAAAGATTCAGGATAGTTTTGCAAAAACCCATAAACTATCCGCTCAGAAAAGTCTACAGAAAAGCTATGGAAAAAGCGATCAGAGGTAAGGATTAACGACTATACCTCGAAACCTTGAAGCAGCAACTAACGGATCAACGATCAAGCAAGTAATGAAGAAAATTCTTCTTCCTTCTTCCTTGGATGAACTCGCGGCCTTGAGGAGAGAAAATGGAGGAGTTTTGTGTTTTTTTCTCACTTGTTTGCTATATATAGAAGATGGAAATTCGCGGGAAAATGAAAGTTTCGCGAATCTGATTTTTCCGGCGTCATTCTCCGTGAATTCTAAGGTAGGTTTTGGCGAAAGAATTCCAAAACTAAAATGAGGTCTCCTTATATTTTTGGCAACTAAAGCATAGTCGGTGTAAAACTATTTTACCCGATAAGTTGCTCTTTGCATCGAATGTCGGAATGGAAAACTTCCTTCTGAAGAAAGATTGAAATCATCAAGAGAAATGGGTGTACGCGTGTAGAATCTTCATTTGAAGCTCTGAATAGAAAAAGTCCCCATAGTCGGGTGATTCTAGGGTTTTGAAATACCAGGGATTCGGTTTCGGCAAACTTCCGATGATTGGAATCGGACGTTCGTAGATCCTAGAGTTTCGCCTCGAAACGATTTTGATATATGGAAAAAGAGAAGTTCTAACATTTCTCTGAAGATTTTTGGAATTAACTTCCATCGTGCCTAAAAGTGAAAATTAGCTATATACTAGGGTTTCTGACCTAGGTTAAGCGTATAACGATCGTACTATAACTTTTATCGATCATGATGTAATCCTTTGACTTTTCCTGAACTTTCTCCTTCATAAATTTATTTCATTTGGTAAACTCTAGTTCAGGTTTCCCTTCACAATACATCAACCCTAATCGTAAATGGAAATCTCTTCCACTGATCCTAAGCTTAAAATCTTGGGTCTTACATTACTACCCTCCAAAAAGAAAGTTTCGTCCTCGAAACTTAAGGGTCAGTAATAGTTCTGGATATTATTCCTTGATCTTTTCCTCTAACTCTCACATAACACCGTCCGTGTCTTTATTCCAAATAATTTTCACTAAAACACTCTGCTTTCTCTTCGATTGTTTCACTCTTCTAGCCCCAATGCTGGTTCGACGGCGTCTCAACAGACATAACATCTTTCAACTTGCCGAGGTTTAACTACAATCGTCAATGATGACACCACTAAAACTCTTACTCAAATATGATCTTCAGCTTCCGAAGTCGATCTTTACCCTAAGATTCTCATTCCACTTAGCAAAATTCACTTGCTAATCTCTAGCTTGTATCACCGAAATCCATAACAAGTTTCATTCACTCTTAGACTTTAAGAAACTTGTCCAGATATGACAACCTCAAGTGTTCATCTTAATACTAACACTCCCCTTTTCTGTAACTTGATCACCATCTCGTCCATCAACTTCTTAATCTCTCAATCAAATTCTGACCAACTTTGAGTCCTAGAAACTTAAGACAACAATTCATAGACCTAAAACCTAAACCTTTACCAAGTTTGGACCTCTAATGTCCGTTAATTCTTCAATACCTCTTAAATGAATATCCATATCTTCAATCTATAACTCCTTCGCAAGAAAACTAATACTTAATGCGAACTTTTCTTCCCAACTCGACTAATCCTGAATCCAATCAAGTTAATCTTACCAGTCCTTCTATCAAAGTCCATAGCCAGCTCGGATTCCGAATTTCACCCCCTCAATATTAAGTTGATCAAGCCTAATCTATCGAAGGTGAAATTTAGAAAAACCCACTGGAACAGTCAATGAGTTCCTATCATCCAGTAGTCACAATATCCTGATGTTAAATCCTTAAATGATTCCGCTACGGAACTACACACCCTCAACATAACACGTATACTACCCATAAGGAATCTCTCTAAGATTCAATCTTCAGCTTCTAACTTCTTGTTAAACGCATTGGTGCAGAACTACTTTCTAGGTTTACCGTGTTATTCTAAACCTCGTGTAATTTCTATAGCTAAAATACGAGCTACGGTCAAATAAGGTGTTAATAGGCGTAATAACTATAAGGTCAAAGCTTAGACAGTATAAATAAGTTAGGTGTATTTGCACACGCTACGAGAGTAATGGAATATATTATACTGAAATGAGAAGAAATGGTTAGAAGGTTACCATCGTTCTTGCGCTCTCCTCTGACAAACCCCTCAGCTCTCTCACTGTCCATGGTGTAAACTCTTGCTTTAGCAGCAGGACGCTTTCCACGAGCAGTGTTCACGGTTGGCTCCGTCTTGGGTGCTCTGCACTGACCAGCATTATGCCCCATTTTGTTACAATTAAAGCACTTGGGCCTCTTGTCGGGACAAGCATTAGCATAATGCCCCGGCTCCCCACATCTGAAACAGGTCATCTCCTTCTTCAAAGTCTGATCTCCGGAACCTCCAGCAGTACCCGTCATGGGTCTGTAAGATCCTGAAGTAAATCCTGTTCCAGCAGGACGCTGATACGGCCCCCTGCTCTGAAATTTCTCTCTGCTCTGAAAATTTTGAGAGCCCGACCTCATCGGCCCTCCTGTCCCAGCCCGGTTTAATCTCCGGTTCTTCATCAGCTCTACTTCCGTGGCTTTCTCGACCAACGATTGGAATCGCATGATTCCCAGTGGTCTCACTGAGTCCTCAATATCAGGCCTCAGTCCATTAGAAAAGCGCTTGCACATATAGAGCTCATTCACGTGATCATGAAAGAATTGGAAATGCTTCGCCAAGGATTCCAGCTTCGAAGCAAATTCCGGCACTGACATACCTCCCTGACGGAGTGTCAGAAATTGTGACTCCCGCTCATCCCGAGCACTTGTTGGAAAATACTTTTCCAAGAATGCGGTCCGGAATGAGTTCCAGCTAATCTCCTCGTGATTGTCTTCCATAATTCCTCTGGTGCCCTTCCACCAGTACTCAGCATCCCCGAGTAGCAGATAAGTCGCCATGCCCACTTTGGCACCCTCAGCAGTTTGTAGTACGCCGAATATCTTCTCGATTTCCTGAATCCAGAGATCCGCTTTGTCTGGGTCAGTACCACCAGAGAACTTTGGTGGGTTTTGCCTCCTGAAGTCATTGAGGCCTTTGTTTTGGTCCAGAGTTACTTCCCTTTGGCGCTGATACTGTTCACGTGCCTCCTCAGCAGCACGCCTCATAGCATTATCGTTCGCTTGTGCCGTCACCGCTTGGGCCATAGTGGCCATCATCTCTGCTAACTGGTTAGTGTTCACCATGTTCTGTTAAGTTAGACAAACAGTTAGTACTCATCATAAGATAGCATCTAGCATCACTATACAATATGAGTAAGCAATAACTTCAATCAATTTTTAAGCGAAAAATCGCTTGCAGACAATCAATTTTCACTCTTTGCAGAGTCACACAACCTAGCACAGAAGACCTATTCCCCAACAACTCCCGAAAGACTCGACCGTGCTCTGATACCACAATGTAACACCCCGATTTCGGTGGCGTCACTTTAGTAACCAAAATAAACTTAATGCGGAAAAACGTGAATATTTTTTTTTTTCGATAATAACTAAGACAAGACTGAATTAAATAAAACCCAAATGCGAAAAGTAATAAAACTAATATACAATATATAAACAGCCCCCGCTGTAAGAAGCAACCTCGTCACGAGTGAACCTCCAGTGACGGGTAATAGAAGAGTAGCGCCCGTAGGCAAAAGTACAAACCAAAAGAAAAGGTGAAGTGTCCGCAACACCATCCCTCAAAACTGAGAATAAGTCAGCCCAGATGGCCTAAAACAAGACCTCCTAAGTCCAACCAACTCCCTGTGATTCCCGTAAAGAAACCACACAAAAAGCTATAGGTGGGAAACTACCCTGTTCCCAAAGGAACAAATGATGTTCAGAGCTAGGACTCTACTCCTACACTAATCCCATCTCGAGGAGCTCACACTAACACTCAATCCTACATGCTAGCATGATCGTCGTCCGAATTCGAAATCCAGAACGACCTAGTCTACATACACCATCCGTCCTCCTCTCGCAACCGCGATACGCTCCAGTTCCTGCATCTCAACCCTAGTTCCTCCCGAAGGATGAACCATCATGAATCAGCCCGCCAAAGGGATCTGACAAAGGGCGTTTGTTCGCCAAAGCACACACAGAAGACGAGAGGGTCAACTCCAAAGAATTATATAAATAATACCACCAATAGATACCAATAAAAGATTAGCCACTTAGGCTTATAACTAGGGATAACATCCTAGGGTTGCATTATTCCACAAAGAATATAACGACAGTAAAACACAGTTAACATGCATCAAGTAGAACTAACAAGTATCAAACACACTCATCAACTAAGTCAGTATGCATGTCGCATGAAATGATATGCAGGTTAACCCAGTCAACCAATATGCAATCCGGAACGTGGTGGACATCAAACGGATCAGCCCTAACACCAGCCACGGTGGGACCATTTCGGCCCGCGTGCCTCTTACACCACAAGGTAGTCAGATCAACTACTAAGAGTCACCTAACAGCGCTCTTACGCGGAAATCCGGGTCTTATGACCATTTTGGAATCCACCGAGGTCCGGTAATCACGCCGTGTATTAACCTCCTATGTGTGCATGAATGCAATGTGATTAGCCAAACAACGTCTCCGACCTCACTCGACACGTCGCCACGTGTTCTAGGTAAATTAATGTCTCTAAAAGCTTACCCTAAGGTAAAAGTCGATTCTGCGACAAAATACAATAATCATAAAATGAGTGCAACCACTCACGATAACTCTCCGAGTCATCAATGCTCTCACGAAGTCTCACGCTTCAGTGGAGTCTCACACATTCACAAAGTCTCACGCTTCAGTGAAGTTTTATGCTTTCACAAGGTCTCTCGCCTCAGTGAATTTACACACTTGCACGAAGTCTCACGCTTCAGTGAAGTTCCATGCTCATCACAAGGTCTCACGCCTCAGTGAAGATCCATGCTTTCCACAAGGTCTCACGCCTCAGTGGAGTATCCCGCATTCACAAGGTCTCACGCCTCAGTGAAGCTTCTCGGCTCATCCCTTGGATGGCTAAACCAACTGCTCCCAGAGCGCAGGAGTATCAACATACTCACAACTTCTTAACATTCTCATTACTTGGGATCCGACGACACTTCTCGCTTTCCACAACTAAGATTTGCATCCAAAGCTTCCTTTCGAGGTTAACGCCATTACTTAAAGATTTAGAGGTTGTTTAATGTCTTATGAGTTTTCTTTTCAAAATAATATCCTTTTAGTCTTATCGCAAATCCTATAAGTTCTCGGGATCTCCAAATCCCCAAATGACTCTAGAGAATGTCTCGATCCATAAACATCATAACAAGGCCCGACTCTCATTCGTCCTATCAAGCTTCCTCCAAAACTCTCAAAATAAAATCGGCATGACCTGCCCGCTATCCTCACCATTCAGAATCTCAGTTTCTAGTGCAAAGCATATTTAAATCATCACAATCAACAACATGTCATATATCCATAAATCTCATCATAAACACTTAACACTTAGCGTATAAAGCATGCACCACACATCCTAGATTACCCACATAGCACATAGCATGTAAGTCAATCTCAAAAACATTCAGTAGATGAATCATCTACATTGTCAGCCGAAGCCTCAGAAAACATTTTCCAATCACACACAATCCAGTGCATAAACAATAAACAATGTCGAAAACATCGACCCTAAGCATTAACTAGAGATTCAGTGAGAAGCCCTCACCTGTAGATTCTCCAGGACGATCTCCTAACACTTGTTCACAATCAAAGGCTTGCTCCTCTGGGAATTCCTCAAAATCACCTTTAGAGCAAAACCAAAGAAATACTATCAGAATCTATCGAAAACTAAGCTATCGATACTTACTAGGGTTACTCGAAGTAATCTATACTCTAAGGTACGATAATCTAGCGCGAAAAGACAAGTTTTCGGAAAAGGAAATTTCCTCCTCCCCCTTTAATAGGTTCGGCCACTTTGTGCAATTATGGGGCTCGATTTTTCTTCGATCAAACTTGGTTCCTATGCTTTCATAAGCCGTAACTAAGGGTATTCTGAACTCGGAAAAATTATCGGATCAAAAACTGTCGCAGGGGTATTTTGGTCATGATTTTTAACTTAGGATTTTTCAAAACTGAAATCCCAAAAATAAAATTTTACAGGGACGTCACCAACGACGTTTATGACAACTAATCCTACTAGCACTAAGCTAAGGCGATAGTTTTCAGCCTAAAGGTTGAAGCTTTACTCCAAAAACTCCAAAAATTGGTATTTTAGGCTAAAATTGATTCCGGCGGAATTCCGGCGACATAACGGAAAATCTAACCCGGCAGAAGTGATCTTGGGCACATAAGGAAGAGGTTTAGAATCAGAAATGAAAGATTCAGGATAGTTTTGCAAAAACCCATAAACTATCCGCTCAGAAAAGTCTACAGAAAAGCTATGGAAAAAGCGATCATAGGTAAGGATTAGCGACTATACCTCGAAACCTTGAAGCAGCAACTAACGGATCAACGATCAAGCAAGTAATGAAGAAAATTCTTCTTCCTTCTTCCTTGGATGAACTCGCGGCCTTGAGGAGAGAAAATGGAGGAGTTTTGTGTTTTTTTCTCACTTGTTTGCTATATATAGAAGATGGAAATTCGCGGGAAAATGAAAGTTTCGCGAATCTGATTTTTCCGGCGTCATTCTCCGTGAATTCTAAGATAGGTTTTGGCGAAAGAATTCCAAAACTAAAATGAGGTCTCCTTATATTTTTTGCAACTAAAGCATAGTCGGTGTAAAACTATTTTACCCGATAAGTTGCTTTTTGCATCGAATGTCGGAATGGAAAACTTCCTTCTGAAGAAAGATTGAAATCATCAAGAGAAATGGGTGTACGCGTGTAGAATCTTCATTTGAAGCTCTGAATAGAAAAAGTCCCCATAGTCGGGTGATTCTAGGGTTTTGAAATACCAGGGATTCGGTTTCGGCAAACTTCCGATGATTGGAATCGGACGTTCGTAGATCCTAGAGTTTCGCCTCGAAACGATTTTGATATATGGAAAAAGAGAAGATCTAACATTTCTCTGAAGATTTTTGGAATTAACTTCCATCGTGCCTAAAAGTGAAAATTAGCTATATACTAGGGTTTCTGACCTAGGTTAAGCGTATAACGATCGTACTATAACTTTTATCGATCATGATGTAATCCTTTGACTTTTCCTGAACTTTCTCCTTCATAAATTTATTTCATTTGGTAAACTCTAGTTCAGGTTTCCCTTCACAATACATCAACCCTAATCGTAAATGGAAATCTCTTCCACTGATCCTAAGCTTAAAATCTTGGGTCTTACATTAAGCGTTTGTCGAACCTATTGTCCTAGCATCGTGCAGGACATTCGTACTACAGGGAACCTGAATTACACATCCCTCGAATGTACGATCTTTTACAAATCAAATACAAAAGGATATTCCCAGTAATACTCCTAGCTCGACTGAAATATTACGGTCGCCCGGTGGGAAGAATTCCCTGAAGGTGGCTATCCCAACACGACCTTGATGTCTGGGGATCCCTCCGGAAAGTTCGGCCCTAACTGCTGCTACTCAGCTAGCAACTCAACTAAAATGTCACGGTCGCCCGGTGGGGAAAATTCCCTGAAGGTGGCAATCCCAACACGAACTTGATGTCTGGAGATTGCTCCGGAAAGTCCGGCGCGAACTACTGATCACTCGTTGGCGAAGTGTGCGGGTAAGTTACTTATCCCAAAAGCGATAAAGTTATTATCCCTAAAGCCTCCCCGAAATATGGGCGAGCAAACTTCCCCGAAATCTGGGCGAGAACTCAAAGCTAGGCTAAGTCTCGGGCAACCTATATGGACATTGGGCCCCGAGCAGTTGTAAGTCCTCGCCAGGACAAAACTGGCAAGGCCACACCTGCTCTTACGGGAAAAATGGTGTGAAGAAAGCCTCGGTTCAAAACTGAGAAAAAGTCCTAGTTTTCTTTGGCACACATTCAAAATCGCTACACGAACACGAAATATTAAGCCTAAAGGCGCAGGGCGAACACGAGGAGAAAGAATGGACGAACGAAACCACTGCAAATTTTCATTCATTAAACACAAAACAATATTAATTACAAAGGGTAAGCGAAAATCAATAAAAGTACTCAAACTACATTAACATTTTCTGTTTTATTTGCGTTTTCAGCACCCGCGAAGTACTCAGCGTTGAAGCCCGTAGGATCATCAGGGCCGACCAAACCCTCGGGGGTAACTTTCTTAAAGGCTCCCATTCCGCTGAGATCTATTCCTTCATAAAGGTACTGTACTTGGGCTTTAGCAAGAAAGAAACCACGACCACACTCTTCCACAGCCTCAGCAGCGACCTCGACCGCCAGCCTCGCTCGGAGAGTTTTGGCTTCAGAGTCTGCCCGGGCCTCCGCATCCGCAACAACTTTGGCCTTTGTTTCTAATTGAGACCTCACCTCGGCAAGAGACTCGTTCTTCAACGCCAACTCGCTACGAAGGGACGCGATCTCTTTGTCTTTAACGATACAAGCTGCCCTACTCACGGTCATTGCCTCGGCCCTCGCCTCTAACTCCTGTTGCAAGTCACCCAACTCATCCTCTAATTCCTCCGTTCTCTCTTTGTTAAAGGATAACTCAGCATCGCCATCGCTCATCTCGATACCCAAGTTATTCAGCTTAGTTACCTGGGCCTGCACTTGAGCCACCAACCTGTCACGCTCGTCGCAGGCTTCGAGAGTAGCAAGCCGATAACTCTCAGCCTTCTGACGGAGCTCTTCAACTTCGGCAACAGAGGCCAAATCCTGGGATAACTTGGCAAAGAGACACCTCGCGCGCAAGAGACTCGAGACGGCTTCTTGTGCCACACCATCAAGGTCTGGATTCTCAGTTCCTCTCAAGCAACCAAGGAAAGGATCAGTCAGCATAAAGTCGATAGGAAAAGGTTGCTGATTTGAAGGAGAACTCTTCTTCCCGTCGGCGTTTGGATGGCTAACGGCGGGAGAAGAGGAGCGAGGGGAATGAGAGACAACGGGAGCTTGATCCCCATCACAAGACTCGCTGTGTGGACTGGGGAGGCCCTGGGAGACCTTTCCTCAGTTTGTTGACATGAATGGTCGGGAGAAAGGATTGTTTGGGGAAAATCAAAGGAAGCGCCCTCAGGAGCGTGTTGGCCAGTAAGAATCTCCTTGGGAAGGGACGAGGATTCCGCCTCGCCCTTGGGGTTCGGTTCATCCTCGCCCACCAGGTCTTGGCGAGGGACAGAAGTTTCACCGGTCTTGGTTCTCTTGATTTTATGACAGCGACCTGTCCTTTCATCAGCTGACTTATTATCTGGAGTGCTTCAGATGGACGTTGGTGAAGCTTCTGATCAGAGTCAGACGAAAGCTTGGATCCTCTGACCTTGCAACTTCTGCTTCTGGACATGTTCCTCAGAACTTCTGAACGCCAGAGCTAGAATAGCTTGGGTCTTCAGAGCCAACTTTTTAAAGGTCTTCAAAACTTGAGTCTTCTACTTCAGGACTGTTCCTACTGGAACATCTGGTCTTTAGAGCTTCTGACTCCGGTTCTTCAGAACCTCTTGAGAGCTTCTATCTTCAGAAATTCAGAAGGATTTTCCACTGTTCTGAGCGAACATGGTAAGCTTTAAAACTCTCTTTTGGCTACCCTTGGGTCTTTATCTTTTGATTGAATAAGCTTGGGTCAGAATCAGAACCTGTTTGTCACAACTAAAAAAGACAAACGTTAGGGTACCACAATTGTTCATCATCACAAACCTTCATTGTAATCATCAAAATATAGAGATGCAACCACTGATCAAACCTTGATCTTACAATCTCCCCATTTTTGATGATGACAAAACAAGTATTTTGATGAACAATTCTTTAGACAATAAACTGAATACACAAGAGAGAAGAGATCAGAGTTAAAACTTATCCTTGTGTAACGGTTTATGTTACTCCTTCTGAATCTAGGATTGCACCTGATTCTGAGCTGGGGACTCCCCCTGACTCCCCCTGAATCTATGACTTGATGAGATGATAAAGAGTCTAGATTCAGAGTCTTGTGAGGTGATCAGAATATACGCATAGAAGAATGTATACTCATCAAAACTTGATGATTCAGAACTTGCGTAGATCACTTGGAAACATAGAATATTGTCCAGATTGATTGGGATAAGCGTCAGAGGTATGTTTGTTCAGAAGATTAAAAAAATGTATTCCTTGTTTTAGGACGCTTTGGCAATATCTATGTGCTATAAGTATTTCATACTTATTCTCCTCAACTGGTTTTAAAATATATAAAAAACTTAAGGATTATCAAAAACCATTTTATGTACTCCCCATTTTTGTCATAATCAAAAAGAGTGAAAAACTAAAAACAATAACAGCAAGGAAATAGCGCAGATAAAATCATGTTATTAATAATTGAGTAAAACGAGTACAGAGGATTACAAAACACTAGGAGAACAATTCCTAGATACATAAGAAGACACGAGATTCCTTCATAGAAAGGAGCTGAAGGTGCAGAGGACGAATGTCCTGATCAAAGGAAGCTAACTGGGCAGCCAGCTCTTCCTTCAGAACTTCACTCTCATTGATAATAAGAGTGGAGGCAGCAGCTTGAGGCACTTCACTTGCTTCTACGTGATCTTCTCTTTCCCTCTTTTCATGCACAATGAGCTGGGAAATGCTCTCGAATTGAGCTTCAAGGTCCTTCCGGCGAGAGGCCAGGCGAAGGAGTTCTTTCAGAACTTCCTAAAGAGTTTGAAGACAGTAGGTCTGATTTGATGTCAGCCAGCAGTCCAAAAGATTCTCAATCATCCCAAGAGCTTGAGAGAGAGAGAGAGATTAACACTCCAGGGAAAGACCTAGTCAAATACCAGAGCCTTGAGTTCAGAGATCAATTCAACAGAAGACATTTTTGGTTTGAGAAGAGAAGGGAATGAATTGAATTGAGTTGAATTGAATTGAGTTGTGATGGAGAAGAAGGAAAGCAACAGATTATAAAGGAGAGAAGTAACAGAAAAATATGCATAAAACTGATGGAACATAAATGCATGTAAGTTACTAAGAGATGTGGACAGTGCATTCAATAAATTGTAGCAGAAACACATAAGAAAATAGAACAAGTCAAACATAGAATAAATTCACAGACATATAAGATGAATAATAAATATGCATGAAAGATAGGTGAGAGGTGTTCAAGGCTTTGATGAGGAGGGTAGATTCTCAATCAGATATTTCATCATAGACTCCATTCTGCTAGTGGATTCCCGAATCTGCCGACCTTGTTCATTCTGAATGTTGCCTTGATGCTCAACCATCTGAAACAGTCTCTGTTGATCATCTTGTATCCTATCAATTCTGACAGCCAGGACTGCAACTTCCGAATGTGGAGCTGGTTCTGGAGCTTGAGCAGGAGTAGGAACTTTTGAATCTGATGGAGCTTCAGCAGCAACTTGAATCGGTACTTGCATCTCAACTTCATCAATCTCTGCAGTCTCATGAATGACTATCTCTTCAGTACTGTCTTCTGCAACCTCTGCTGGAACCATCTCAGCATCTTCTGAGGTACGTTTAGAGACAACATAAGTTCTTGCAGCCATTGCTCTTCTCATGGGTTCACAAACCATGTGTAACACCCTCTGCCTTTGCTCATAAGCTCTCTCAGAGGCATCATGAATTCTCAGACGCTTCTCATTGCTAAGCTGCTTCTGAAGCTCATAAGCCCTTCTTTCTAACGATCTTCCGAAGGCAGACCACAGACCATCAACCAAAGATGCATCAAATTGATTATCAGTTACCTGATATAGCCATTGCAGTCTTCTGGTTGCTTCTTCAGAGAACTCCTGAATGAGTTAAATAAGACTTTGTGGTCTGAAGGAGGGTGCCAATGTCATGATAGGCTGAGGAGATTTGGTTGCATTAGAGCTTGAAGCATTAGAACTCTCAGTTCTAATTTGTCCTAAAGAAGCTGATTCATTCACATGAACCTTCTCTAGTCCTGAATGATCTGATTCATCCATATGCTCAAACTCAGAAATAGTCACTTGTCTTTGCCTGGATGTAGCTGTCTTCTCGGGCGAGGTGAAGCTCAGATCTCTTGAGTTCACCGTGGAGTAGTGAGACAAGGACACATAGGAAGACTCAGCAGCAGCATCTTGGAGCAGATCTTCAAAATAGGAGGCTACCTGCTGGATAGGTTGCACATTGAAGGGAGGTTCTAGAATCTGAACATCCTCATCTCCAACGTCTTTCTCAGCAGGGGAGTATCATCATCTTCAGTTTCCTCACTAGAAGATTCTTCCATGACAGCTTTCCTCTTGACATTCCTTTCGAGTGAGCCTTCTTCAGGGTTAGAGTGAACAGCTTCTCCTCTGTTGGTGTCATCTTCTTCTTCTTGAGTTTCAATCGAGGAAGCCATAGAGCTCTCAGAGCTATTAGACTGGGATTTCTGAGGAGACTCCACTAGAGTTCTTTCAGGAGAGGGTTCTGGAATTAGTTCCCTGATGACCACAGATTTTGATGCAGCTTTCATCTTCTTGGTTTCCTCTGTCAGAATCCCTTTGCCCTTAGGATCTGAAGGCGTGCTGCTTGTTGCTCTCTTGGATTTTCTTGTTACTATCTCAGGAGGACTGTCAGGAATTTTTTTGACAAATTCCTCAAGAGTGATTGGATCTCCTTCACTTCTGAGCATTCTCACGTATTCTAGAATGCTGGCTGGATTATCCTTCTTAGACCAGAGAGGAAAGTCATCAACAAGGTAGTTCTTCTGACGAACCTTTTCAGATGTATCTTCTTCAGGTTCAACTTGAACTTTCTCAATGATCTGCATTCTCTTCAACTTAGTCCCATTGAGAGCATCTCCAATGGACGTAGCCAGATCATCATGAAGGCCTAAGTCAGATAGAGTCTTGACCAGTTTGTTTTGAGTAAAGATATCTGAGAGCAACCTGCCATAGGGAATGTAGGAGATAGACCTCTTGGTCTCAATTGCAGTAGTCCTTGACTTCTCAACACATTCTTTTAGATAATTGAAGAGCAGAAATGGCACACACACAGGCTCGCCCCTAGAAATTTAGTACATGATTACCTTCTGAGTTGCATTGAGGTAATCAGTTCGTCCTGTTCTTGGGTGAATGCAGTACATGAAAATCTTCTGCCAGATCTTCATTTTTTGCTTCAATTCCTTTATGGCATACTTGGTCCTCTCCAGAGGCCAATTGTCATAAATAGCCTGATTGACTAAGTTCCTCATGCCAGGAACATTAGCATCCACATTCTTGATTCTTTTCCCTTGTTGAAACTCCATTCCCAGCAACTTTGCAATGGATTCTTCAGAAATGACAATCTTCCTATCCAGTATATGAGAAACGACGTAGTAGTCGTTGCAAACTGCATTCTTCCAGAATTCCACAACCAATTTGTAGTAGATAGGACCACAGAGCCTATGAAAATAGCCAGACCAACCTTGCAAATCTACTTGATCCCAGATGTCAAACCCATGTTCAGCCAGGTTGTCGAAGTCCACCCTTGACTCGTTGCACACAACCAGTTCTTCAATTTTCTTGACACAGGTGACCACATTTGCTGCGTCCAGGATTTGCTGAGCTTTTTCAAATCTTTGCTTCTCTTGCTCTTCGGCAGTTAGTTTGGAGGAAGCAGTAACATTTGCCTTTGATTTCCTTGATTTTCCCATGATTCTCAGGTATGCGAGGTTTAGGGTTCAGAGAGAAAGGAAATATTGGAGGGAGAAGAGTGAATGAAATGCAATGCACAGAAAGAGTTTGAAAACCGTTTGAGTAAGTGTGTGGATTAGATCGTGTGTGAGATCGTGCGTATTGTGGGTTTAATAGTAACCGATGAGATTTTAAGAAGCATAAAGTAAAAAGCAAGATCAATGGTTTGTAAAATAATTAGCCAGAAAATAGCACAGTGGAGGAGAGTAGGTATCATCATTATAGCAGATACACCACGCGACACAAGGAACTATGTCACAAAAGAAGTGACACGTGTATTGTTGTCTACCACAGAAGTTTAACCGGTGGGTTAAGTGCTTCTGATCGAGTACCTTATGAATAGGTAACATCTGATGACTTCAGAAGCACCATGGTCAGAAGTTCTGAAGAAAACCTTACTCTGGACAAAAGTCCATGTTCAGATTTTCAAGAATAAATAAAAACTGATCTTCTGCTAAGGGCTTAGTGAAGATATCTGCCCATTGATGGTCAGTATCAACATACTCTAATGATAGAGTGCCCTTCTGAACATGATCTCGAATATAATGATATTTTACCTCTATGTGCTTTGCTCTTGAATGTAGAATGGGATTTTTGCTGAGGGAGATAGCAGTTGTGTTGTCACAGTAGATAGGAATCTTCTTCAGAAACAAACCATAGTCCTCCAGATGATTCTTCATCCATATGGTTTGTGTACAGCAAGTGGCAGCTGAGACATATTCTGCCTCTGCAGTTGATAAAGCAATTGTGTTCTGTCTCTTGCTTGACTAGGTGACAAGATTTGCTCCAAGGAAATGGCAGCTTCCTGAGGTGCATTTCCTTTCCACTCTGTCTCTAGCAAAGTCAGCATCACAAAAACCTGAAAGTGTATACTCTGATGTTTTTCTATACATCAAGCCAAGGTTAGTGGTTCCCTTCAGATATTTGAGGATCCTCTTTACAGTTGTTAAGTGAGTCTCTCTAGGATGTGATTGAAATCTAGCAGAGAGATGCACACAAAACAATATATCAGGTATGGAAGCTGTTAAATAAAGAAGAGAGCCTATCATTCCGCGATAGAGCTTCTGACAAACCTTAGAGGAAACTTCCTCTTTCTCAAGAATGCATGTTGGATGCATTGGAGTTTTAGAGATGTTGCAGTCACTCATGTTGAACTTCTTCAGAAGTTCCAAGGTATACTTCTTCTGATGGATATAAGTGACTCCTGGTCGTTGATCAATTTGAATTCCCAGGAAGTACTTGAGTTCTCCCATCATGCTCATTTCAAATTCAGTCTGCATCATCTTAGAGAATTCCTTGCAAAGAGAGGGATTAGCAGAACCAAATATAATGTCATCAACATAAATCTGAACTATAAGAATATCATCCTTATAGGTTCTGCAGAAAAGAGTATTGTCACCTTTACCCCTTACAAACTAATTCTTTAGAAGAAAGGAGCTAAGCCTTTCATACCAAGCTCTGGGAGCTTGTTTCACTCCATAGAGCGACTTCTTGAGCTTGTAGACATGCTCTGGATGCTTGTCATCTTCAAAGCCAGGAGGTTGCTTGACATACACTTCCTCTGAAATGTAGCCATTGAGGAAGGCACTCTTGACATCCATCTGATGAAGAATGATGTTGTGATTCACTGAGAAAGAGATCAGTAGCCTTATAGCTTCAAGTCTTGCCACAGGAGCAAAGGTCTCAGTGTAATCAATCCCTTCTTGTTGACTGTAGCCTTGAGCCACCAGTCTTGCCTTGTTTCTTGTGACTTCTTCTTTTTCATTCAGCTTGTTTCTGAATACCCACTTGGTTCCTATGACATGGAAACCTTTGGGTTTAGGCATTAAAGACCAGACATCATTCTTGGTGAACTGATCTAGCTCTTCTTGCATTGCCAGAATCCAGCCTTTATCTTCAAGAGCTTCATCAACTAATTTGGGCTCAATGAGAGATACAAGTCCCTTCAGACTCAGAAGAGTCTCTTCTGAAGGTTTGAGCATGGACCTAGTTCTGACAGGAGCATCTTTGTTGCCAATAATCAGTTCTTCTGGATGAGAGACAGCTATTCTCTTCTTCTTTTGAAGTTGATCAGAAGTTGTTGGAGCATCTTCAGATGCTTCTGCCTCTGGAGCAACAACCTCTGGGCTGTCCTTTGGTTGATTAGCTTCTGATGGATCAATGCTGAGATCTGCAAATCTTTCAAACAGCTTTGACTTTTCTGAGCCAAGCTTGTCATCAAATCTAATTTGGATAGATTCCTCAACAGTTTGATGAACAATATTATAAATTCTAAAACCTTTTGATCTTTCAGAATAACCAAGAAAATAGCATTTTAAAGCTTTAGAATCAAATTTACCCAATTGCTCCTTTGTGTTGAGCATGTAGCAAGTACTCCCAAAGGGATGAAAGTAAGAGATATCAGGTTGTCTTCCTTTGCACAACTCATAAGGAGTCTACTCCATAATTGGTCTGATGGAGATTCTGTTCTGGATATAGCATGCAGTGTTGATTGCTTCTGCCCAGAAGTGCTTGGCCATACTTGATTCTTGCATCATGGTGCGAGCCATCTCCTGAAGATTTATGTTCTTTCTTTCAACAACTCCATTTTGTTGAGGAGTGCGAGGACAGGAGAAGTTGTGAGAGATCCCTTGAGAGTTGAACAATTCTTCAAAGGCTTTGTTCTCAAATTCTCCACCATGATCACTTCTGACAGTAATCACCGAGGTTTGGAACTCCTTCTGAACTTGGGTAATGAAGTTGGTGAACATAGTGTGTGTTTCATCCTTGTGCCTTAAGAACTTTACCCATGTCCACCTGCTGTAGTCATCCACAATGACTAACCCATACTTCTTCCCTCCAATGGATTCAGTTTTCACTGGTCCAAAGAGATCAATGTGAAGTAGCTCAAGGGGTCTTGCTGTAGATACCGCATTCTTTGCTTTGAAAGGCATCTTGGTGAATTTTCCCTTCTGACAAGCTTCACACAGAGCCTCTGATGAGAACTTCAGACGAGGAAATCCTCTGACGAGGTTTAGCTTGCTTAGTTGAGAGATCTTTCTGAGGCTAGCATGCCCAAGACGTCTGTGCCAAATCCATTGCTCATCATTAACGGACATGAGACACTTGACCTTCTGAGATAGCAGTTCAGAAGATTTGATTTTGTAAATGTCATTTCTTCTCTTCCCAGAAAACAGAACAGATCCATCTGTTTTACTGACAGCTTTACAGCCGGTTTGATTGAAGATCACATCATAACCTTTGTCAGCTATTTGGCTTATGGAGAGCAAGTTATGCAATAATCCTTCCACCATAA
The DNA here is from genome assembly GCF_012489685.1 of Lotus japonicus. Taxonomy (NCBI): domain Eukaryota; kingdom Viridiplantae; phylum Streptophyta; class Magnoliopsida; order Fabales; family Fabaceae; genus Lotus; species Lotus japonicus. Next base: position 36,441,808 of record NC_080045.1, on the reverse strand, counting down.
GTACATCATTAATGACTGGAATTTTTTCATCTCCTATGGAACATTTTCCAATGATCTTTCCCTTCTGGTTTCCTCCAAAGCCAACGTCTCCTCTTGACTTAAGCGGCATCAATTTTTGGAATATAGACCTTATGCCCGTCATGTCTCGCGAGCATCCACTGTCCAGGTACCATGATAGGTGTCTTAACTGAGCTGCAAAAGATGTCTGCAACAGGAATAATTTTTGTCTTAGGTACTGTAAGACCCGGATTTGCAGAACTGGATTTAAAGTTTAATTTCCGACTCACGCGTAGAATCAGTGTAAGCGTGACAGGAGTTCGCCGTTTGAGAAAGATTAATGAAGAAGAAAGTTCAAGAATTGCTTGAGGAATGTTTCATAGTTGTTTTAGGAGTTAGTGCGAGTCGTCTGCACACCGCCTTATGGCGAGAGTGTCCAAAATAGGCTAATTTCGCTCTTAAAGCAACGTTTAAGTGAGATTTCAAATCCTTGGAAAAATAAGAAGTTGTCTTTATTTTTCCTTCGACCAGTGTTTCATTTCGGAACTCTAGACTGTACGTACGATAGGTTTCAATTCTCGGAAGTCCGACGACGCTAATTTCTTTTCTTCAAAATTCAATCACTGAATGAAGACTTTTTCTATTCGGAGCTTTTAACGAAGTTTCCATCCACGTTGCCAGATTTCTTTCGACGTTTCCAATCTTTCTTCAGAACGAAGTTTTGTCATCCGACCTTCACAGCAAAAAGTAGTTTTTCGGGGCAAATTAACTTATACCGCTTTTGGATCGTTTTTCCCTAATTCTAGAGATTTGTTTTGAGTTCTAGAATTCTGTCGCGAGAATCTCGCTTAGAATTCACCGATGAACGTGCTGCAAAAATCGGAATCGCGAAATTTTCATTTTCCCGCGATTTCACCTTCCTATAAATAGTAAAAAAATCAAAATATCTTACCCATTTCCACCATAGAGGCCGCGGGTTTGAAGGGGAGAAGAGGAGAGGAGAATTTCGTTGAAACTTGACCGATCTTCGAGCTGTTTGTCCCTACTTTAAGGTATCGAGGTAACTAGCTTGATTCTTACCTCTGATCGTTCTTTTTACTACGTTTCTTTTACTGTCCGTTTTTCCTGATTTTTCTGTTGGGATATCTTCTATACTTGCCCAACAAGCTAGAACACTCGCCGATATTCGCCAATTTCGATCGAGTTGTCAGAGATCTGTAAAACTGTGTAAAAACCCTTGTTGCGCACTTATTGAAACTTTAATGTCGAAAAGTCGCAATCCTACTTAGTGCCTTTAGGATTAGTTGCTACAAATGTCGTTAGGAACATCGCTATCAAATTTGTTTCCCGAAGTTTTAACTTTGAGTTTTTTAGCTTTTATTTTGGACCAAAACGCCCCTGAATAGCCGTATTTTGACCCGGTTGTTCTAAAATTTTTCCGACAGTTTCTTTACCCTAGTTTTACCCTAAAACTACCTAGGAATTAATTTAGATCGAAGAAAAATCACCGGAACCCTTTTCTCTATTATGGCCGAGAGCTTGTTCAAGGGGGGGGAGGTTTTCGTTTTGCGATAACTCGTCCTCTCGTGTTCAATTGTTGTACTCTGAAGCTTTAAATGCTTTGTCTATCGTTAATTAGTTGTGTGTGATCGAGGTAATCGATTTTGTTTGGATTTCTGCTTGTTTTCTCCGAGGTTCAGTTGAAGGAACTTTGGGATCTACGGAGCAACTATGTGTGGAGAACCTAGACCGCGAGGCTGGAACAACTCGAGGTTAGGGCAACTTACATATTAGCTAAGATTGCATGATAGGCATCGATAAATTCGACTTATGTTTTACTTTGATATTGATTATGATGATGAATTAATGTTATTATGTTTTTCATGACTTATGATATTGAGATGTTATTGAATTGTGCGTTTTGACGCGACTTCGGAGCGAAGAATCACTGAATTGATTCCTTTTGATCTTTCGGGTTGAATGAACAACCTAGGCAAGTCCAAACTCAAGGTTTGAGACTTAGCCATCGTTTATATACTTAGACTTTCCCCGGGGGTTACATTTGGTGGGATTTTGGCAAACTTAGAATGAACAGAATCTTGGAAACTAAAGACCTTAGAGAACTTAGTCTTCAAAGAATTAAACTCATAACCTGACTAATTAAATTCGAAACGTTTTCAGTAACGAATGAACCATAGGGAACCTAAAGGGGAAAATGATTGTGAAAGACGGGGAAATGTCGACAAGTCTTGAAGTTACTGGGAATTGGTGGAAGCCACAGAGGTGATCTACGGTGAAGACGGGCGGTCACCGAGTACTCTAGTACTCTTGTTGTTGGAGTTTGTGTTGTATTGACCGACACTAAACTCTTGGGTTTTGAAATTGGGTTTTAAGCTAAACACTTGTGTTGTGAGGACGATTCGATGTTTGGCTAACCATATTGCATCATGCATCATTCGAGGTTTGTACGATCGAAAGATTGGGCCTCGGTGAAGGACGGGAACGCTTCACGAAGGTTGGGGAATTGCCTTCATCGAAGAACACCTAGGTGTATCTTCGGCATAGCGGGCAGAGTGGCACGACCTTTGATGGTTGGGGCTGATCCGACTATGCATGGGTTTGTAAGTGACACCCGAGCGGAAATGGTTAAACACTAGGCCGGTGTTAGGACTGACTCGATGGTGCCCATCCCAAACAACTATGCGGATCATATTGAATTGCATTTCACTCATACATTCACCCTGACTGGAATTGTATGCTGCTTGCATTATCGAAGCATTGTTAGAGCCGATAACATGCTAGGATTATTTATATATATATATATATATATATATATATATATATATATATCAACATATATATATATATACCCCAATCACATGTTGAGTGTATAATTACTTTATTCCGTGAGTTGACCCTAGCGCCTTGGCTTTGGTTTCATGTTTGTGTTTGGGCGGTCGGCCTGCTGCCAGATGTCGACGGCGGATTGGGTTTCGATGGTCTCTCCCTCGGGGGGGATCAGCTTTGAGTTGGTTGACCGACATGCCCCCACCGCTTGGGTGATCGATCTTGTGGGTCATCGGGCGACGTACCGGGGAAGGGTCATGGAGGACCGGACTCACGAGCGTGGACGTCTGACGAAGGGAGTTCTACGACGCATGGAGCTGAGCTTCAACTTGCCGACTTCAGTTCGTTGCGGACTCAGACTCTGACTCCGACACCGACGTTGACAGCTACTCGCCGAGCGACGAGGATGAGGAGGAGGAGCTTTGAGAGGTACTGGGAGGGTAGGTTTAGGCAGGCGTCATATTTGGTGTAGAGCTCTGATTCGTTTTGCTTTTGGGACAGGGTAGGTTCCCGACGCATGGCTTTTGTGTGGTTCTCTTACTAAGGGATCACGGTGAGTCAGTCGGACCATAGGGGTCTTTGCTTAGGCCATTTTGAGGCCGACTTTCTCCTAGTGGATTGTAATTATAACTTTCTTACTCACGTTTCTGGATCTGTATATATTTGCCTACGGGCACACTACTTTGGAGTCACTGCGAGTGCGCGTGACGTGGGAGTGCAGCTGAGGCTGTACAAGTTTATATATTTGTACTTCGGTTAGTTTTAGTTGCTGGGTTATGTCTTTATTTTTCAATCGCTTTTATTAATTAAAAAGAAAAAAAAATATACCTGTTTTCCGCGTAAAGTTTATTTTTGAGTTACTAAAGTCACACCTGGAAATCGGGGTGTTACAGGTACCCATATCTTGGGTCCTTTCTTGTTAGTTTTCCCAGAAGTTCTCGGAACTTTGGGTGCAACAGGAGGATAATACAGGGGAACTTGATTATAATACTTAGACATGTCAAGTTTAAATTTTCCCTTTGGTTTTATCACCTTGGGTGTAACCTTTTCTGGAATGACAGTACCGGCGGGAACAAAATGCTTATGCAAAGGTTCGCGTTAGGACTCAGATGGCTCACCTCTCATAGGTTGGGAGTAGCTAAGACCATTGTTCCCATTTCTGCTTATGCCATAGATCATTGAAGCCATAAGACTTCTGTCTATGCCTTTGGCTAGGAACCTTTGAAACGCTTTCTCATATAAGGTTTCATGCTTAACATCAGATGATGCAAGTTGATCTTCTAGCATGCCATTTTTAGCACGAAGGACAGAGTTGTCATTTTTAAGAGAATAGTTCTCTTCAATGAGTCCAGAGACTGACTTCTCATGAACTTCTGATGAACTAGTTTTAACAACATATTTTCTTTTAAGCTCTTTATGTTTATTTAAAAGCACATCATGTTTCTCCATTATTTCAAATAATGCATTTCTTAGCTCAGATGAAGAAAATTTAGAGAATACCTCATCGTCATTCTCAGAGTCTGAGTCATCTTCTGAAGCTATCATATCATTCTGTGCTTCAACATCTCTGCTTCACCATCAGAGCTTCCACAGCTTCATCTTCTTCTGACTCAGCTTCATCAGAGTCAGTCGCATCGAAGGTCACAAGAGCTTTCTTCTTGAAGACTTTTCTTGGTCTCTCTTGTAGCTTGGGACAGTCACTCTTGTAGTGCCCAGATTCCTTGCACTCGAAGCAGGTGACGTCCTTCCCAGAGGACTTCTTCTGATCAGATGAAGATTCAAATCTTCCTTTACTTTTCCTCGGTCCTTTGCCCTTGCTTTGTCTGTTCTTCCAGAGCTTGCTCAATCTCTTTGTAAAAAGAGATAGCTCTTCATCACCAGAAGCATCTGATAATTCTTCAGAGGAATCTTCCTCTTCTGCCTGATAGGCTTTCGCCTTGTCAGATTTTGACTTAAGAGCAATAGATTTTTCTTTCGTTTGAGGCTTGTGCTCTTTGAGTTCAATCTCATGGCTTCTAAGATGACTCACAAGCTCTTCTAGCTTCAAGGAGTTCAAATTCCTGGAAAGTTTCAGTGCAGTGACAAAAGCCATCCACTCCTTAGGCAAGCTTCTGATGATCTTTTTGACATGATCACCAGTAGAGTAGCTCTTGTTCAGCACTCTGATTCCAGCAATCAGAGTTTGAAACCTTGAGTACATTTCCTCAATGGTTTCACCAGATTCCATCTTAAACTGCTCATATTGTTTTATGAGAGCAAGAGCCTTAGTCTCCTAGACTTCTTCATTTCCTTCGTGCGTCATGACCAAGGAGTCATAGATGGATTTTGCTAATTCTTTGTCAGAGATCTTCTCATATTCAATATATGATATTGAACTAAACAGCTTGGACTTCGCCTTGTGATGATCCTTGAAACGCTTCTTCTGAGCGTCCGTCATTTCAGTACGGGGGATCTTCACTTCTGAAGCATCTACTGGATCAGTATAGCCTTCCATGACCATATCCCAGAGATCTGGGTCAGTGCCAAGGAAATAACTTTCGATTCTATCTTTCCAGTACTCAAACTTTTCACCATCAAAGACTGGTGCTCTGAGTTGGTTGTTGTTGTTATTGTTGTCAGCGGAAGTATTGGCTTGGGCCATCGTTGTTTTTCACACTAGGTTTTGGATCACTGTTCACTATTAAGTGTATAAATCAGAACCGGAGCTCTGATACCAATTGAAGGTGCGAAAAACACTAGAAAGGGGGGGTTTGAATAGAGTTTTTAAACAAAAGCTTTCCCTTTTGAAGTTTTGACAAACTTAAGATAAGAACTAGGTGCTGAAGAATATGAAGTAGAGCACGCAAGTATTTTATCCTGGTTCACTTGAGATAAAAGCTCAAGTTAATCCAGTCCACCCGTGAAGATGATTTCTTCCTTCTTCTGATGAAGGCAATCCACTAAAATCAATGAGTGTTACAACTGCACTTGCAACCTGCTAAGTGACTAACAATACACTGATTTTCTCACTAGTATACTCTCAAGAAGCTGATCTACCGATCCTCTTAAGACTAACTAAACACTGAACCAAACTTGATTCAGTCCTCTCAAGATCCGACCAAACTTGGTCTCTTAAGGAACTTTACAAAGTGTTTGTAAAAGGTTTTGGATTTACAAGAAATGCTTCTAAAAAGCTAATGGTAAACTCAGATGTTTAAGAACACTAAAGAAATATTGCTAAGAGATCGGTTAGAATGAGTTCAAGAATATCAGCAAAGTTTCTTAGCTTCTTTCTTCTATCCTCAGTCCTTATATACTCCAAGGCATTTGATGTAGCCGTTGCTAGGGTTTTTCCCGTTGGAGTGGCAATCTTGTAATGACACACTGCTAGACTGAACGAGGTAGGTGGCGGGCAGGCTATGACTGTACGATGTGTACTCTGACAGCGACCTGTCCTTTCACCAGCTGACTTATGATCTGGAGTGCTTCAGATGGACGTTGGTGAAGCTTCTGATCAGAGTCAGACGGAAACTTGGATCCTCTGACCTTGCAACTTCTGCTTCTGGACATGTTCCTCAGAAATTCTGAACGCCAGAGCTAGAATAGCTTGGGTCTTCAGAGGCAACTTCTTGCAGGTCTTCAGAACTTGAGTCTTCTACTTCAGGACCGTTCCTACTGGAACATCTGGTCTTCAGAACTTCTGACTCCGGTTCTTCAGAACCTCTTTAGAGCTTCTATCTTCAGAACTTCTGAAGGATTTGCCACTGTTCTGAGCGAACATGGTAAGCTTTACAACTCTCTTTTGGCTACCCTTGGGTCTTTATCTTCTGATTGAATAAGCTTGGGTCAGAATCAGAACCTGTTTGTCACAACTAAAAAAGACAAATGTTAGGGTACCACAATTGTTCATCATCACAAACCTTAATTGTAATCATCAAAATATAGAGATGCAACCACTGATCAAACCTTGATCTTACACCGGTAAGTGTTGCAATTCCGGATGAACTTCTCCATGTGAGCGTGAGGATTTTCGAGGGCACCTCCACCATATTGGCTTTGGCTCACCAAGTTGATGAATGCCGGTCTCAACTCAAAGTTTCCAATGCCCTCGGGAAAAACAATGCTCCCGGGATAGTCATAACTTATAGTAGCTGAAGTGAGTTCCCGAAGAGACCGGTTGGCATTCTCAACTTCTTGTTCTCGTAACCGGAGGGTGATCCCCTCTTGGATTCTTGCCTCGATATGGGCTTTCATCTCCTCCTCCGTCATACGACCACCCATGACGGTAACTCTCGTGAGAGTAACCTGAAAGTGTGACACTCAAACAGAGAAAGATTAGCAGCACCAATTCTAGACAAAGATAAAAACAAAATATAAAACCACAAACTAAAAACTTAAACCAAAAAACACAAACAATTCCCCGGCAACGGCGCCAAAAACTTGTTGGTCAATCTGCAAGTGCACAGATATCTCCGGGTTTTAAATTATCAAACCACAGGGAATTGGAATGTGAATTCAGTTTAAGAGTCAAGTTCAAGGTTAAAAAGCGAGTAAAATTCAGTTCTTAAGATTGGTTGTTTCTTTGATTATGTAACAGATAAATGAACAAGTAGTAAAATGATCGAAATTCAAAAATGAGATTGCCTTGGGTTCTTGTTCAACTAATTCAGTTTTAGCAAACCTTCCTATCCAATAAGTCCTGAGTCTCTCCTTGAAGTTCTAGCCTAGATAGTCATCTATCGATGCCTCGTAAAGAAAACCCTTTCTAACCAAAAGATAGGTTCAATTCCTTGATAACCTAAGCATTTGATAGAAGCAATAAGCATACAATTCAGGCAAACCAACCCCAACTCTTCCTCTATTCCTAGCAGCAAGTATAGAAGGAGTAATCTCACAACAAGTCTCAATTCTATAACAAACTATCGTTATGATTATAGAAAAGTAAGAAGCTAGCATGCATTCAAGCTTGAAAGATTAAGCATAGAAGTGAGATTCAAGGGTTTACTCAGAACATTACGAACAGGAAAGGAATTAAAAGCTAAAACATCCAAAGTCTTATAAAGAACCCAAAACAAAGGGGTTTTTAGCCAAGCATGGCTATGGAATCCATACAAGAAGATGAAGATAAAACCTGGAACATAAGGCCTAGAAAAAGTTCCTCAAGCTCCAGAACTCAAACCCTCTCTTCTAACTTAATGAAATATGATAAAATGAATAAAGGTTCCAAGAGAAATGACAAAAATCCTATTTATAGGCAAAATGGGCGAGTTTTCTGTGTGCCGGGCGCTCAAGCGCCAGCACCAAATCCTGGCACAAAAAGTATTTGCCATCCTGGCGCTCAGGCGCCCTTGTGGAGCGCTTGAGCGCCCCAACTCGCCTGAAAACCGCTTAAACTTCAACTTTAACACACTTTAATGCCTCCATCAAGCCTTTAAACCCCTTGGCCTTCTTCCTTCAGCTGTTACAACCTGATTGCTTGCATAGAAAGACTAGGAACAAAACCAAGAAACTCAAAGGTTAAATTCCACAAAAGTATAAAATGAACTAGGAATTAAACTAGACCCCTAAACTCTACTAAAATACCATTAAAGACCTTATAAAACTATGAAATTACCAAAGCAATGCAAAAGGACTAATAAAGATAAAAATGCATGAGAATGCATGAAACACTACATGAGACTCAACAAAAAGACTCAAAACCCACAATGAAATGACCCTAAAAACACTACAAAATTGGGGTCATCAGGCGCTGATCATTGGACTTAAGTTGGCAATCGAAGTCAAGATTGAGAGCTTGCTCATAGGACAGACTCGCAGCTGGTGGCGAGCCAGGTGACAGGGGCCTTTCAAGTGAAAGAGCTTAACTTGATCAGATATTTGGAACGGATGAGATATTTGATGACTCGCTTTCAAGAAGTGGTTGTGGAATTTATCCCTCGAACGTTGAACCAGCGGGCGGACGCCCTAGCTAAGTTGGCGAGTACACGCAAACCCGACAATAATCGAAGTGTGATACAGGAGTCGTTGATGTGTCCAAGTATTGAGGGAGATGTAAGACCCAAGTTTTTAAGCTTAAAATAAGTGGAAGAGATCTCCATTTACGATTAGGCTTGAAGTATCGTGAAGGAAAAACCTGAACAAGAGTTTATCGGAAGGAATAAATTTATGAAGGAGAAAGTTCAGGAACAGTCTAAGAATCGTATCGAAGTCGATAAAAGTTATAGCACGATCGATATACACTTAAACTTAGGGCAAGAGCGCTAGAATTAGCTGATTTCCACTTAAAGACACGATGGAAACTAATTCCAAAAATCTTCAGAGAAATGTTAGAATTTCTCTTAATCCTTATATGACCATCGTTTCGAGGCGAAACTATAGGATCTACGAACGTCCGATTCCAATCATCGGAAGTTTGCCGAAACTGAAACCCTGGTATTTCAAAACCCTAGAATCAACTGACGATGAAGACTTTTTCTATCCGGAGCTTCAAATGAAGATTCTACACGCGTACACCCATTTCTCTTGATGATTTCAATCTTTCTTCAGAAGGAAGTTTTCTATTCCGACATTCGATGCAAAAAGTAACTTATCGGGTAAAATAGTTTTTACACCGACTTTGCATTAGCCACCTAAAATACAAGGAAACCTCTGTTGAGTTTTGGTATTATGTCGCCAAAACCTATCTTAGAGTTCATGGAGAATGAAGCCGGAAATATCGGAATCACGAAACTTTCATTTTCCCGCATTTTGCCAACCTCTATATATAACATTAAAAACAAGCCTCGAAAACCAAAAATCATATCGATATTTCTTTGAAGAATTAGAAGATTTAGCGGGGAGAATATCGTGTCTAAAATACGTTGGAATCAGTAGGAAGAATCGGAAATCACTCTCATATTTTTATCTTAACTCTATGAGCTAAATCCTCCGATATCTAAACCAATCTGTACCGGTTTACAAAATATCTTCTCAAAATATCTATTCATACTTATCCAATCTTGATAAATATCTATTCATACTTATCCAATCTTGATAAATATCTATTCATACTTATCCAATCTTGATAAATATCTTCCATTTCATTCCCTATAAATATGTGAAGCTTGAAACAAAAACCTCACAAAACACAAAAACTCACCCATTTTCTCTCTTGAGGCCGCGAGTTTGCTAGGAGGAGGAGGAGAAGAGATTTTGTTCATTTCTTGCTTGATCGTCGATTAATCAGTTGCTACTTCAAGGTGTCGAGGTATAGTCGCTAATTCTTACCTCTGATCGCTTTTTCTATAGCTTTTCTCTATACTTTTCTGAGCTCAAAGTTTTGAGGTTTTTGGAAAATTGTCCAAATAGCTTGATTTCTATGTCTAAACATCTTCCCTACGTGCCCAAGAGCACTTCTGCCGGATTAGTTTTTCCGTTATGTCGCCGAAATTCCGCCAGAATCAATTTTAGCATCCAATTAATTTTCCGTTATGTCGCAACCTTTGGGCTGAAAACTATCGCCTTAGCTTAGTGCTAGTAGGATTAGTTGTCTTAAACGTCGTTGGTGACGTCCCCATCCAATTTGCATTTTGAGATTTCAGTTTTGAAATTCTGAGCTAAAAATATTGACCAAAATACCCCTGCGACAGTTTTCGATCCGATAATTTTTCCGAGTTTAGAATACCCTTAGTTACGGCTAATAATAGCATAGGAACCAAGTTTGATCGAAGAAAAATCGAACCCCACAATTACCAAAGGTGGCCGAGCCCTATAAGGGGGGGAGGAGGAAAATTTCCTTTTTCGAAAACTTGTCCTTTCGCGCTAGATTATCATACCTCGGAGTACATACTACTTCGTGTAACCTTAGTGAGTATTGATAGCTTAGTTTTCGATAGATTTTGATAGAATTCTGTGGTTTTACTCTAAAGGTTCGTTGAGGAATTTCCCGAAGAACAAGGAACTTTGTGGATTCGAGGGGGGAGATTGTGAAGGAAAGATTGAGGAGCTGATTGTGAAGGAGCGTTTGAAGAGAACCCTGGAAATTGGCTAAGGTGAGGGCTACTCACTGAATACTAGATAATGCTTTAGGTGTCGACGAATTCGACTTGATTTATTGTTTATGCACTTATTTGTGTTTGACTGAGAAATGTTTTCTGAGGCTTCGGCTGACAATGTAGATTATTCATCTACTGACTGTTTCTTGAGTTTGAATCATATGCTATGTGCTAAATGGTTAATTTAGGATGTGTGATATCTGCTCTATATGCTAAGTGCTACATGGTTAATCTAGGATGTGTTAATATATGTGCTATGATTGTTGGACTGTGCTAATTTAACTATGTCATTACACCTATATCTGTTATGCTTCAGAGTGAGGATAACGGGCATGTCATGCCGATTTTATTTTGAGATTTTGGGGAAGTTGATGGGACGGACCGAGGTTCGTACCCTATTATTGTTTTAGTGGATCGAGACCTTCTCAAAGGAAAATTGATTTTGAAAATGATATTGGAAAAACCCCATTTGAATTCACGTAAGAACTTGGGTTGTTCTGTCTAAGGCAAGAAGGGCTTTTAATGAGGCATTGTGCCCGGCCAGCTTACCTGGGAACTTCTCGGGCCATTACTTGGGTGATGATGGACTTTTTGTTTTGAGACCTTCTCCAGGGAATTGTAACACCCCGATTTCCAGGTGTCACTTTAGTAACCAAAAATAATCTTTACGCGGAAAACAGGTAATTTTTTTCGTTTTCTTTCCTTTAAATCAAAACGATAAGGAAGTAAAGACAAAACCCAACTACTAAACTAACCGATATACATCAAATATAAACATGTACAGCCTCAGCTGCACTTCCACGTCACACACACTCGCAGTGACTCCAAAGCAGTGTGCCCGTAGGCAAATATCTACAGACCCAGAAGTGTAAGTGAGAAAATTAAAATTACAAACCACTAGGAGAAAGTCGGCCTCAATATGGCCTAAGCAAAGACCCCTATGGTCCAACTGACTCACTGTGATCCCTCAGTAAGAGAACCACACGAAAAGTCATGCGTCGGAAACCTACCCGATCCCAAAAGCAAAACGAATCAGAGCTCTACACAAAACATGACGCCTGCCCAAACCTAACCTCCCAGTGCCAAACCCACAACGATCTGAAGTCGGCAAGTTGAAGCTCAACTCCATGCGCCATAGAACTCCTTTCGTCAGACGTCCACGCTCGTCAGTCCGGTCCTCCATGACCCTTCCCCGATACGTCGCCCGGTGACCAGCAACATCGATCACCCAAGCGGTGAGGCATCCCGATCCTGCAGCTCATATCTGATCCCCCCCCGAGGGAGAGACCACCGAGAACCAGTCGGCCATCGACATCTGGCAGCAGGCCGACCGCCCAAACACAAACATACAAACAAAGCCAAGGCGCTAGGGTCAACTCACAGCAATAAGTACATATACACTCAACATGTGACAGGGTATATATATAAGTTGTTATATAAGCATATAAGTAATACTAGTATGTTATGGCTCTAACATTGCTTCAATAAACAAACAGCACACAGTCTCAGTCAGCATGAATGTATGCGTGAAATGCACAATATGAATCCGCATTTGTGACGCGTTCCCGTTCGCCACAAGTGAAGCATTTTCACTATGGATGGACCATTCCCGTTATCCATCCTGGATGAAATCCATCCTGGATGAACCATTCCCGTTATTCATCCTTGGTGAACCATTCCCGTTATTCACCGAATGATGAACCATTCCCGTTATTCATCATTAATGCAAGGTGAACCATTCTCGTTATTCACCATGATATGCACAGGTGAACCATTCCCGTTATTCACCCGATTGAATGCAACGTGGTTAGCCAAACAACGAATCGCCCTTACCACGAAAGTGTTTAGCTCACAACCCAATCTCAACAAACCCATGAGTTAGTGTCGGTCAATACAACACAACTCGGAGTAAGTGTCGGTCAATACAACACAACTCCATCCACAGAATACACAAGGGTCTAGTGTCGGTCAATACAACACCGCCCAAACAACAAGAGCACTAGGTGTCGGTCAATACAACACGGCTCCACAACACTCCCCAAGAGTACTAAAGTACTCGGTGACTTCAATCATCACCATAGCTCACCTTAGTGGCTTTCCCCAATTCCGATAACTCTCCAAACCCACAACAAAGGTCGACTTTTCCCCGTCTTTCGTAAATGTTTTCCCCTTTAGTTCTCCTATAACTATTCATTTAGTAAAAACGTTTCGAATTGAATTAGTCAGGTTATGAGTTTATTCCTCAAAGTCTAAGTCTCCCAAAGTCTCTAGTTTATAAAATTCTATTCATTCTAGGTTTTCCGAAAACCAACCACCCAAAAGAAGTTTCTCGGGGAAAGTCTAAGAATTCCAACAAATACCAGCAAGTGGCTAAGTCTCAAACCCCTCGTTTGAACTTGCCTAGGGTTGTTCATCCAACCCGAAACATCAAAGATCACCAGATCAATGAATCTCCACTCCAAAGTCGCGTCAAAACGCACAATCCAACAAAGCACAACATCACAACATCAGTTCATCAACATAAACAACACCAAAGTAAAGCATAAGTCGAATTGATCGACGCCTATCATGCATTCATAGCTAATATATAGTAAGTTGCCCTAACCTCGAGCTGTTCCAGCTTCGCAAACAAAGTTCTCCTCAAACAATTGCTCTGAGTCTTCCAAAGTTCCCTCAACTGAACCTCGGAGAAAAACAAAGCAGAATCCAAACAAAATCGATTAGTTCGATCGCAAAACAATACATAAACGATAGACAAAGCATCAAAGCTTCAGAATACGACAAACGGGTACGAAAGGACAAGTTTTCGAAAACGAAAAACTCCCCCCCCTTAGGAAAAACCCACGGCCATAAGGAGAAAAGGGCTTCGGCTCCTTTTCTTCGATCAAACCAGTTTACAAGGTAGTTTTAGGGTAAAACTAAGGCAAAGAAACTGTCAGAACAATTTTCGGACAATCGGGTCGAAATACGACTACGCAGGGGCATTTTGGTCCAAAATAAAGGCTCAAAACTTCAAAGTTATCAGTTCTGAAAACAGATTTGACAGCAACGATCCTCATGACATCCGTGACAACAAATCCTAAAGTCACGAAGTCAGATTATAGCTTTACGACAATAAAGTTTCGAAATGTGAGACAAAAAGAGTTTTGAGTCAATTTTTCAGATCCTGGACAACTGAATCGCAATCAGAGTTTACTGACAGAGGTTTTAGACTCAGGGGAACATAAGGAACATAACCCAAGCGAGAAATCAGAGAAATCGGACAATTTTAGAAAAAGCTCAAAACTTAGAGCACAGAAACGACTTCAGAAACGCAACAGAAACAACAATCAGAGGTAGGAATCGTGTTAGTTACCTAGATACCTAGAAGTAGGGACGAACTGCACGAAGATTGGTCAAGTTTTCGCGAAAATCTCCTCCCCCCTTGCTCTCCACGAATTATGGCCACTAATGGAGGAAAATGAAAGGTATTTTGCTTTTTCGCCTATTTATAGGCGGGCGAAATCCCGGGAAAATGAAAATTTCGCGATTCCGATTTTTGCAGCACGTTCACCAAGGAATTCTAAGAGAGATTCTGGCGTCAGAAATCCAGAACTCAAAACAAATATCTATGATATGGGAAAAACGATATCGAAAATCTCAAAAGCGGTGTAAGTTAAATCTGTCCCGAAAAACTACTTTTTGCTGTGATCGCCGGACGACAAAACTTCCTTCTGAAGAAAGATTGGAAACGTCGAAACAAATCTGACAACACGGACGGAATCTTCGTTAGAAGTCCCGAATAGAAAAAGGCTTCATCCATTGCTCGAAAATAGGGTTTCGAAGCAAAGAAATTAGCGTCGGCGGACATCCGAAAAGTGAAACCTATCGTGCGTACAGTCCAGAGTTCCGAAATGAAACGCTGGTCGATGGAAAAATAAAGAGAATCTTTAAATTTTCCGAGATTTCGAAATCTCACTCAAAACGTTGCTTTAAGAGCGAAATAGCCTATTCTGGACACGCTCGCCCTAAGGCAAGTGTGCAGACGACTCGCACTAAATCCGAAAACAACTACGCAACATTCCTTAAGCAATTCCTGAACTTTCTTCTTCATTAATCTTTCTCAAATGTCAAACTCCTGTCACGCTTACACTGATTCTACGTGTAAGTCGGAAACTTAACTTGTTCTGAAAATCCAGGTCTTACAATACTCCCCTCCAAAAAGAAAGTTTCGTCCTCGAAACTCAGAGTTCTGAGAAAGTCCGGAATACAGTTCCTCGATCTTATCTTCCAATTCTCATGTAGTAGTGCCTGTGTCATTGTTCCTCAAAATCTTTACTTAAGCAATCTGCCTTCCCCTTAACTGTTTCACTCTTCTATCCCCACTGCTAACTATCGGCGTCTCAAAAGACAAAACATCATTCAACCTCATGTCGTCTGACTCGATTACTTGCGTCGGACCTCTGCTTGAAATGATACCGGTTGGCATTCCGTGCAGTCGCACCATCTTAGCCACTTACTTCTTTACTTTCGGTCGTCCGAAATTCTTCTTAAACTCGGTGCCTCTCTGTCATCTTAAGGTAAATACTCAACTCGTCCTCGTGATCTTCATCTACAGTCCAAAACTCCACTTGTCCGTTCGATAACTCCTAGACGAAATATTGCGTTGGAATCTAATAGTCCATTAACGTCACATCCAACTTCGTAACTATCATCACTCGCACAATGAAATCAATCTCCTACTTAGTCACCATTCGAATTAAAAATCGACTTATGTCCTTATTTCTTTTCCTTCACTAATCTTATCCCCTTCAACATCAAGTTATCAACAACTTATAAGATAATCCTCTTCTTAATATCTAACAATCCATTATTATCGTCTTCTTCCTTAGAACTTCCCTCACTCAAACCTATTTACACTTACTGAAATCCCTAACACTTCGCACCAATCGAGACTTATCCTCTAGAAGATTAAATCATAACTATACCTCAAGGGACTTAACTAGCCATCTTATCATCCGATCCTTCAACATTCTGAGATTTAACTCTTACCGTAACCGCTAACACCACCAAATCTCTTATGTGTACAGGAATCTCAGCTCTCTAGGACAACCTTAGCCCTAGGATTCTTATTCAACTTTAGCAAAATTCACTTGTTACCCGTAATGTGCACCATCAAAATCCATAACAAAGTTTCATTCCCTCTTAGACTCTGAGGAACTTGTCCAAACATAACAACTTCAAGTATTCATCTTAATACTAACACTTTCCTTTTTGTCACTCCATCACCATCTCGTCACTCAACTTCTTAATCTCTCAATCAAATTCTGACAACCTTCGAGTCTTACACACCTTAGATAGACATTCATAGATTTAAAACCTAAACCTACACCAAGTTTGGTCCTCTAACGACCTTTAATCCTTCAATACTTCTTAAATGAATATCCGTTCCTTAAAACTATAACTCCTTCACTTACCCAAACGACCTGATAAGTGTCGTCATGCTTCCACACTCACCACTTGATCCTGCTATCCATAATCATAACTTATTATGCTAACATCATTCAAATCTTATCACATGGTCATGATGTCCGCAACCTCATAATCAACATCAATCGATCACCAACCTTAACACTCCACACAACCCAGAATTCCCTTACTTCAAGATCTCTCTTATACTACACCTCAATGGTCTTAACCCGAAACTCACCTTCAGGTCTTCATTCTTCTAAGATTCAACTCCTATTGTCACACCTACAACCATAAGATCTCATACTCGTACGTGATTCTCGGCTCTCAAGATTCAATCTTAACCCTAAGATTTCAATCCAACTTAGTAAATCTCACTTAGTAATCTCAGCATATTTCCTTGGAATCCATATCACCAACCTCAAGTATTCAACTTATGCTAAAACTTTCTTTCTCCAACTTAATCATTAATTCAACACTTTTCAAATGAAAATTCATCTCTTAAAACTATAATGTCTCCACATATTAATCAAACGCTTAGCGAAACTTATTGCTCGAACTCGACTATAACAATCTAGTTCAGAGTTAATTCTTCTCAATCTCGCTACCATCAAGCTATCATCTAAAACCTGATTAAATCCAACTTATTTAGTCTCTAACAACTCCCCTCAGCAATCACATAACCTATGACTTCATAACTTCCGAGAAACTACTTAATACTTTTCCAGCACTAAATCTCTTGACTTGGTCTACCTCTACTTGGAGTAATCACACGAACTAACCAATCAATGTCTATACGACACTCATCGACTTCCACAGATTCAAATCTTAATCTTTTACAATCAAATGCTTAACATGAACTTTCCTCCCAAATCCGACTAATCCTCAATCAATTCAAATTCATCTTACCCGTCCTTCTATCAAAGTCCATATCCAGCTGTGATTCCGAATATCACCCCCTCAATATTAGGTTGATCAGGCCTAATACATCGAACGTGGAAATTTAGAAAAACCCACTGGAACAGTCAATGAGTTCCTATCCTCCAGTAGTCACAAATATCCTGATACTAAATCCTTTAATGATCCCGCTACGGAACTACACACCCTCAACATGACACGTATACTACCCATACGGAATCTCCCTAAGATTCGTTCTTCAGTTACTAGCTTCCTCATAATCGCATCGGTGGAAGGCTACTTTCTAGACTTAGTGTGCTATTCCCAACCTCGTGTAACTCCTATAGTTAAAACACGAGCAACTTCGAATAAGGTCCTACTAGGGATAATAATCATAAGATCATAGTCTAGGTCGTAAATACAAGTTAGGCGCGTCACACTCGCTTCGAAGAGAAAAGAGTAAGTTATTCTAGAATAAAAGAACAGTTAAAATATTACCATCGTTCCCACGTTCTTCCCCGTTCGACTCCTCAACTCTTGCTCCTTCCTTGATATGAATCCTTTCCTCTGTAGCAAGTTGTTTTCCTTTCCCAACATTCCTTGATGATTCGCCCTTGAGTGCCTTACAATCTCTGGAGAAATGTCCCGGTTGGTTGCAATTAAAGCATAGTTTTCCCTTGATCTTGCACTTACTAGCATAGTGCCCTACTTCCCTGCACCTGTAACACGTCACTGCTCTTCCCGAAGTCTTGTTTCATGTCCCTTCGGTAGCATCATTCCCTTTCATCTTACTATCAGACGTTTCCTCCTGGGGTGTCTTGCAGTTCACAGCTAGATGCCCCTCTCAATTACACTTGAAGCATCTCCGTCCAGTCACTGAGCACTTGTTATCAAAATGCCCAAACTTTCCACAACGAGTACATGTCACACCTTTGTCACCAACTGGCTCCCCTCCAGTATCAGCAGTCGTTGGTTTGTAGACTCTTGAGATAAGATCTCTTCCCTTGAAACGCTGATACGGTCCCCACTGATGGTAGCTCTCCCTTCTGTTGTAGCCTTGAGATCCTGACCTTATTGGTCCCCCAGCTCCTGTTCGGTTCATTCCTCTTTGTTGATACATCGTCGTCGCCATCAGTCGTTGGTGATGCTCACGTGCAGCCTCTTCAGCGCGCATATCAGCGTCTTCCGCAGCGTGGTTCATCATTGACTCGATCAGTGTAGCTATTGCCTCCGCCATCCGGTTAAGGTCCACCATCCTATATCTCATCAAACGTCCGATTAGTACTAGCCATACGGTAGCACTAGACAAACCACTCAATCCGATTAAGTAGTAACGCAAACAATTAGAGCGAAAATCGCTCTGCAGACAATCAATTTTCACTCTTTGCAGAGTCACACAACCTAGCACAGAAGACCTATTCCCCAAAGACTCCCAAAAGACTCGACTAAGCTCTGATACCACAATGTAACACCCCGATTTCCAGGTGTCACTTTAGTAACCAAAAATAATCTTTACGCGGAAAACAGGTAATTTTTTTCGTTTTCTTTCCTTTAAATCAAAACGATAAGGAAGTAAAGACAAAACCCAACTACTAAACTAACCGATATACATCAAATATAAACATGTACAGCCTCAGCTGCACTTCCACGTCACACACACTCGCAGTGACTCCAAAGCAGTGTGCCCGTAGGCAAATATCTACAGACCCAGAAGTGTAAGTGAGAAAATTAAAATTACAAACCACTAGGAGAAAGTCGGCCTCAATATGGCCTAAGCAAAGACCCCTATGGTCCAACTGACTCACTGTGATCCCTCAGTAAGAGAACCACACGAAAAGTCATGCGTCGGAAACCTACCCGATCCCAAAAGCAAAACGAATCAGAGCTCTACACAAAACATGACGCCTGCCCAAACCTAACCTCCCAGTGCCAAACCCACAACGATCTGAAGTCGGCAAGTTGAAGCTCAACTCCATGCGCCATAGAACTCCTTTCGTCAGACGTCCACGCTCGTCAGTCCGGTCCTCCATGACCCTTCCCCGATACGTCGCCCGGTGACCAGCAACATCGATCACCCAAGCGGTGAGGCATCCCGATCCTGCAGCTCATATCTGATCCCCCCCCGAGGGAGAGACCACCGAGAACCAGTCGGCCATCGACATCTGGCAGCAGGCCGACCGCCCAAACACAAACATACAAACAAAGCCAAGGCGCTAGGGTCAACTCACAGCAATAAGTACATATACACTCAACATGTGACAGGGTATATATATAAGTTGTTATATAAGCATATAAGTAATACTAGTATGTTATGGCTCTAACATTGCTTCAATAAACAAACAGCACACAGTCTCAGTCAGCATGAATGTATGCGTGAAATGCACAATATGAATCCGCATTTGTGACGCGTTCCCGTTCGCCACAAGTGAAGCATTTTCACTATGGATGGACCATTCCCGTTATCCATCCTGGATGAACCATTCCCGTTATTCATCCTTGGTGAACCATTCCCGTTATTCACCGAATGATGAACCATTCCCGTTATTCATCATTAATGCAAGGTGAACCATTCCCGTTATTCACCATGATATGCACAGGTGAACCATTCCCGTTATTCACCCGATTGAATGCAACGTGGTTAGCCAAACAACGAATCGCCCTTACCACGAAAGTGTTTAGCTCACAACCCAATCTCAACAAACCCATGAGTTAGTGTCGGTCAATACAACACAACTCGGAGTAAGTGTCGGTCAATACAACACAACTCCATCCACAGAATACACAAGGGTCTAGTGTCGGTCAATACAACACCGCCCAAACAACAAGAGCACTAGGTGTCGGTCAATACAACACGGCTCCACAACACTCCCCAAGAGTACTAAAGTACTCGGTGACTTCAATCATCACCATAGCTCACCTTAGTGGCTTTCCCCAATTCCGATAACTCTCCAAACCCACAACAAAGGTCGACTTTTCCCCGTCTTTCGTAAATGTTTTCCCCTTTAGTTCTCCTATAACTATTCATTTAGTAAAAACGTTTCGAATTGAATTAGTCAGGTTATGAGTTTATTCCTCAAAGTCTAAGTCTCCCAAAGTCTCTAGTTTATAAAATTCTATTCATTCTAGGTTTTCCGAAAACCAACCACCCAAAAGAAGTTTCTCGGGGAAAGTCTAAGAATTCCAACAAATACCAGCAAGTGGCTAAGTCTCAAACCCCTCGTTTGAACTTGCCTAGGGTTGTTCATCCAACCCGAAACATCAAAGATCACCAGATCAATGAATCTCCACTCCGAAGTCGCGTCAAAACGCACAATCCAACAAAGCACAACATCACAACATCAGTTCATCAACATAAACAACACCAAAGTAAAGCATAAGTCGAATTGATCGACGCCTATCATGCATTCATAGCTAATATATAGTAAGTTGCCCTAACCTCGAGCTGTTCCAGCTTCGCAAACAAAGTTCTCCTCAAACAATTGCTCTGAGTCTTCCAAAGTTCCCTCAACTGAACCTCGGAGAAAAACAAAGCAGAATCCAAACAAAATCGATTAGTTCGATCGCAAAACAATACATAAACGATAGACAAAGCATCAAAGCTTCAGAATACGACAAACGGGTACGAAAGGACAAGTTTTCGAAAACGAAAAACTCCCCCCCCTTAGGAAAAACCCACGGCCATAAGGAGAAAAGGGCTTCGGCTCCTTTTCTTCGATCAAACCAGTTTACAAGGTAGTTTTAGGGTAAAACTAAGGCAAAGAAACTGTCAGAACAATTTTCGGACAATCGGGTCGAAATACGACTACGCAGGGGCATTTTGGTCCAAAATAAAGGCTCAAAACTTCAAAGTTATCAGTTCTGAAAACAGATTTGACAGCAACGATCCTCATGACATCCGTGACAACAAATCCTAAAGTCACGAAGTCAGATTATAGCTTTACGACAATAAAGTTTCGAAATGTGAGACAAAAAGAGTTTTGAGTCAATTTTTCAGATCCTGGACAACTGAATCGCAATCAGAGTTTACTGACAGAGGTTTTAGACTCAGGGGAACATAAGGAACATAACCCAAGCGAGAAATCAGAGAAATCGGACAATTTTAGAAAAAGCTCAAAACTTAGAGCACAGAAACGACTTCAGAAACGCAACAGAAACAACAATCAGAGGTAAGAATCGTGTTAGTTACCTTGATACCTAGAAGTAGGGACGTACTGCACGAAGATTGGTCAAGTTTTCGCGAAAATCTCCTCCCCCCTTGCTCTCCACGAATTTGGGCCACTAATGGAGGAAAATGAAAGGTATTTTGCTTTTTCGCCTATTTATAGGCGGGCGAAATCCCGGGAAAATGAAAATTTCGCGATTCCGATTTTTGCAGCACGTTCACCAAGGAATTCTAAGAGAGATTCTGGCGTCAGAAATCCAGAACTCAAAACAAATATCTATGATATGGGAAAAACGATATCGAAAATCTCAAAAGCGGTGTAAGTTAAATCTGTCCCGAAAAACTACTTTTTGCTGTGATCGCCGGACGACAAAACTTCCTTCTGAAGAAAGATTGGAAACGTCGAAACAAATCTGACAACACGGACGGAATCTTCGTTAGAAGTCCCGAATAGAAAAAGGCTTCATCCATTGCTCGAAAATAGGGTTTCGAAGCAAAGAAATTAGCGTCGGCGGACATCCGAAAAGTGAAACCTATCGTGCGTACAGTCCAGAGTTCCGAAATGAAACGCTGTTTGATGCAAAAATAAAGAGAATCTTTAAATTTTCCGAGAGTTCGAAATCTCACTCAAAACGTTGCTTTAAGAGCGAAATAGCCTATTCTGGACACGCTCGCCCTAAGGCAAGTGTGCAGACGACTCGCACTAACTCCGAAAACAACTACGCAACATTCCTTAAGCAATTCCTGAACTTTCTTCTTCATTAATCTTTCTCAAATGTCAAACTCCTGTCACGCTTACACTGATTCTACGTGTAAGTCGGAAACTTAACTTGTTCTGAAAATCCAGGTCTTACAATACTCCCCTCCAAAAAGAAAGTTTCGTCCTCGAAACTCAGAGTTCTGAGAAAGTCCGGAATACAGTTCCTCGATCTTATCTTCCAATTCTCATGTAGTAGTGCCTGTGTCATTGTTCCTCAAAATCTTTACTTAAGCAATCTGCCTTCCCCTTAACTGTTTCACTCTTCTATCCCCACTGCTAACTATCGGCGTCTCAAAAGACAAAACATCATTCAACCTCATGTCGTCTGACTCGATTACTTGCGTCGGACCTCTGCTTGAAATGATACCGGTTGGCATTCCGTGCAGTCGCACCATCTTAGCCACTTACTTCTTTACTTTCGGTCGTCCGAAATTCTTCTTAAACTCGGTGCCTCTCTGTCATCTTAAGGTAAATACTCAACTCGTCCTCGTGATCTTCATCTACAGTCCAAAACTCCACTTGTCCGTTCGATAACTCCTAGACGAAATATTGCGTTGGAATCTAATAGTCCATTAACGTCACATCCAACTTCGTAACTATCATCACTCGCACAATGAAATCAATCTCCTACTTAGTCACCATTCGAATTAAAAATCGACTTATGTCCTTATTTCTTTTCCTTCACTAATCTTATCCCCTTCAACATCAAGTTATCAACAACTTATAAGATAATCCTCTTCTTAATATCTAACAATCCATTATTATCGTCTTCTTCCTTAGAACTTCCCTCACTCAAACCTATTTACACTTATTGAAATCCCTAACACTTCGCACCAATCGAGACTTATCCTCTAGAAGATTAAATCATAACTATACCTCAAGGGACTTAACTAGCCATCTTATCATCCGATCCTTCAACATTCTGAGATTTAACTCTTACCGTAACCGCTAACACCACCAAATCTCTTATGTGTACAGGAATCTCAGCTCTCTAGGACAACCTTAGCCCTAGGATTCTTATTCAACTTTAGCAAAATTCACTTGTTACCCGTAATGTGCACCATCAAAATCCATAACAAAGTTTCATTCCCTCTTAGACTCTGAGGAACTTGTCCAAACATAACAACTTCAAGTATTCATCTTAATACTAACACTTTCCTTTTTGTCACTCCATCACCATCTCGTCACTCAACTTCTTAATCTCTCAATCAAATTCTGACAACCTTCGAGTCTTACACACCTTAGATAGACATTCATAGATTTAAAACCTAAACCTACACCAAGTTTGGTCCTCTAACGACCTTTAATCCTTCAATACTTCTTAAATGAATATCCGTTCCTTAAAACTATAACTCCTTCACTTACCCAAACGACCTGATAAGTGTCGTCATGCTTCCACACTCACCACTTGATCCTGCTATCCATAATCATAACTTATTATGCTAACATCATTCAAATCTTATCACATGGTCATGATGTCCGCAACCTCATAATCAACATCAATCGATCACCAACCTTAACACTCCACACAACCCAGAATTCCCTTACTTCAAGATCTCTCTTATACTACACCTCAATGGTCTTAACCCGAAACTCACCTTCAGGTCTTCATTCTTCTAAGATTCAACTCCTATTGTCACACCTACAACCATAAGATCTCATACTCGTACGTGATTCTCGGCTCTCAAGATTCAATCTTAACCCTAAGATTTCAATCCAACTTAGTAAATCTCACTTAGTAATCTCAGCATATTTCCTTGGAATCCATATCACCAACCTCAAGTATTCAACTTATGCTAAAACTTTCTTTCTCCAACTTAATCATTAATTCAACACTTTTCAAATGAAAATTCATCTCTTAAGACTATAATGTCTCCACATATTAATCAAACGCTTAGCGAAACTTATTGCTCGAACTCGACTATAACAATCTAGTTCAGAGTTAATTCTTCTCAATCTCGCTACCATCAAGCTATCATCTAAAACCTGATTAAATCCAACTTATTTAGTCTCTAACAACTCCCCTCAGCAATCACATAACCTATGACTTCATAACTTCCGAGAAACTACTTAATACTTTTCCAGCACTAAATCTCTTGACTTGGTCTACCTCTACTTGGAGTAATCACACGAACTAACCAATCAATGTCTATACGACACTCATCGACTTCCACAGATTCAAATCTTAATCTTTTACAATCAAATGCTTAACATGAACTTTCCTCCCAAATCCGACTAATCCTCAATCAATTCAAATTCATCTTACCCGTCCTTCTATCAAAGTCCATATCCAGCTGTGATTCCGAATATCACCCCCTCAATATTAGGTTGATCAGGCCTAATACATCGAACGTGGAAATTTAGAAAAACCCACTGGAACAGTCAATGAGTTCCTATCCTCCAGTAGTCACAAATATCCTGATACTAAATCCTTTAATGATCCCGCTACGGAACTACACACCCTCAACATGACACGTATACTACCCATACGGAATCTCCCTAAGATTCGTTCTTCAGTTACTAGCTTCCTCATAATCGCATCGGTGGAAGGCTACTTTCTAGACTTAGTGTGCTATTCCCAACCTCGTGTAACTCCTATAGTTAAAACACGAGCAACTTCGAATAAGGTCCTACTAGGGATAATAATCATAAGATCATAGTCTAGGTCGTAAATACAAGTTAGGCGCGTCACACTCGCTTCGAAGAGAAAAGAGTAAGTTATTCTAGAATAAAAGAACAGTTAAAATATTACCATCGTTCCCACGTTCTTCCCCGTTCGACTCCTCAACTCTTGCTCCTTCCTTGATATGAATCCTTTCCTCTGTAGCAAGTTGTTTTCCTTTCCCAACATTCCTTGATGATTCGCCCTTGAGTGCCTTACAATCTCTGGAGAAATGTCCCGGTTGGTTGCAATTAAAGCATAGTTTTCCCTTGATCTTGCACTTACTAGCATAGTGCCCTACTTCCCTGCACCTGTAACACGTCACTGCTCTTCCCGAAGTCTTGTTTCATGTCCCTTCGGTAGCATCATTCCCTTTCATCTTACTATCAGACGTTTCCTCCTGGGGTGTCTTGCAGTTCACAGCTAGATGCCCCTCTCAATTACACTTGAAGCATCTCCGTCCAGTCACTGAGCACTTGTTATCAAAATGCCCAAACTTTCCACAACGAGTACATGTCACACCTTTGTCACCAACTGGCTCCCCTCCAGTATCAGCAGTCGTTGGTTTGTAGACTCTTGAGATAAGATCTCTTCCCTTGAAACGCTGATACGGTCCCCACTGATGGTAGCTCTCCCTTCTGTTGTAGCCTTGAGATCCTGACCTTATTGGTCCCCCAGCTCCTGTTCGGTTCATTCCTCTTTGTTGATACATCGTCGTCGCCATCAGTCGTTGGTGATGCTCACGTGCAGCCTCTTCAGCGCGCATATCAGCGTCTTCCGCAGCGTGGTTCATCATTGACTCGATCAGTGTAGCTATTGCCTCCGCCATCCGGTTAAGGTCCACCATCCTATATCTCATCAAACGTCCGATTAGTACTAGCCATACGGTAGCACTAGACAAACCACTCAATCCGATTAAGTAGTAACGCAAACAATTAGAGCGAAAATCGCTCTGCAGACAATCAATTTTCACTCTTTGCAGAGTCACACAACCTAGCACAGAAGACCTATTCCCCAAAGACTCCCAAAAGACTCGACTAAGCTCTGATACCACAATGTAACACCCCGATTTCCAGGTGTCACTTTAGTAACCAAAAATAATCTTTACGCGGAAAACAGGTAATTTTTTTCGTTTTCTTTCCTTTAAATCAAAACGATAAGGAAGTAAAGACAAAACCCAACTACTAAACTAACCGATATACATCAAATATAAACATGTACAGCCTCAGCTGCACTTCCACGTCACACACACTCGCAGTGACTCCAAAGCAGTGTGCCCGTAGGCAAATATCTACAGACCCAGAAGTGTAAGTGAGAAAATTAAAATTACAAACCACTAGGAGAAAGTCGGCCTCAATATGGCCTAAGCAAAGACCCCTATGGTCCAACTGACTCACTGTGATCCCTCAGTAAGAGAACCACACGAAAAGTCATGCGTCGGAAACCTACCCGATCCCAAAAGCAAAACGAATCAGAGCTCTACACAAAACATGACGCCTGCCCAAACCTAACCTCCCAGTGCCAAACCCACAACGATCTGAAGTCGGCAAGTTGAAGCTCAACTCCATGCGCCATAGAACTCCTTTCGTCAGACGTCCACGCTCGTCAGTCCGGTCCTCCATGACCCTTCCCCGATACGTCGCCCGGTGACCAGCAACATCGATCACCCAAGCGGTGAGGCATCCCGATCCTGCAGCTCATATCTGATCCCCCCCGAGGGAGAGACCACCGAGAACCAGTCGGCCATCGACATCTGGCAGCAGGCCGACCGCCCAAACACAAACATACAAACAAAGCCAAGGCGCTAGGGTCAACTCACAGCAATAAGTACATATACACTCAACATGTGACAGGGTATATATATAAGTTGTTATATAAGCATATAAGTAATACTAGTATGTTATGGCTCTAACATTGCTTCAATAAACAAACAGCACACAGTCTCAGTCAGCATGAATGTATGCGTGAAATGCACAATATGAATCCGGATTTGTGACGCGTTCCCGTTCGCCACAAGTGAAGCATTTTCACTATGGATGGACCATTCCCGTTATCCATCCTGGATGAACCATTCCCGTTATTCATCCTTGGTGAACCATTCCCGTTATTCACCGAATGATGAACCATTCCCGTTATTCATCATTAATGCAAGGTGAACCATTCCCGTTATTCACCATGATATGCACAGGTGAACCATTCCCGTTATTCACCCGATTGAATGCAACGTGGTTAGCCAAACAACGAATCGCCCTTACCACGAAAGTGTTTAGCTCACAACCCAATCTCAACAAACCCATGAGTTAGTGTCGGTCAATACAACACAACTCGGAGTAAGTGTCGGTCAATACAACACAACTCCATCCACAGAATACACAAGGGTCTAGTGTCGGTCAATACAACACCGCCCAAACAACAAGAGCACTAGGTGTCGGTCAATACAACACGGCTCCACAACACTCCCCAAGAGTACTAAAGTACTCGGTGACTTCAATCATCACCATAGCTCACCTTAGTGGCTTTCCCCAATTCCGATAACTCTCCAAACCCACAACAAAGGTCGACTTTTCCCCGTCTTTCGTAAATGTTTTCCCCTTTAGTTCTCCTATAACTATTCATTTAGTAAAAACGTTTCGAATTGAATTAGTCAGGTTATGAGTTTATTCCTCAAAGTCTAAGTCTCCCAAAGTCTCTAGTTTATAAAATTCTATTCATTCTAGGTTTTCCGAAAACCAACCACCCAAAAGAAGTTTCTCGGGGAAAGTCTAAGAATTCCAACAAATACCAGCAAGTGGCTAAGTCTCAAACCCCTCGTTTGAACTTGCCTAGGGTTGTTCATCCAACCCGAAACATCAAAGATCACCAGATCAATGAATCTCCACTCCGAAGTCGCGTCAAAACGCACAATCCAACAAAGCACAACATCACAACATCAGTTCATCAACATAAACAACACCAAAGTAAAGCATAAGTCGAATTGATCGACGCCTATCATGCATTCATAGCTAATATATAGTAAGTTGCCCTAACCTCGAGCTGTTCCAGCTTCGCAAACAAAGTTCTCCTCAAACAATTGCTCTGAGTCTTCCAAAGTTCCCTCAACTGAACCTCGGAGAAAAACAAAGCAGAATCCAAACAAAATCGATTAGTTCGATCGCAAAACAATACATAAACGATAGACAAAGCATCAAAGCTTCAGAATACGACAAACGGGTACGAAAGGACAAGTTTTCGAAAACGAAAAACTCCCCCCCCTTAGGAAAAACCCACGGCCATAAGGAGAAAAGGGCTTCGGCTCCTTTTCTTCGATCAAACCAGTTTACAAGGTAGTTTTAGGGTAAAACTAAGGCAAAGAAACTGTCAGAACAATTTTCGGACAATCGGGTCGAAATACGACTACGCAGGGGCATTTTGGTCCAAAATAAAGGCTCAAAACTTCAAAGTTATCAGTTCTGAAAACAGATTTGACAGCAACGATCCTCATGACATCCGTGACAACAAATCCTAAAGGCACGAAGTCAGATTATAGCTTTACGACAATAAAGTTTCGAAATGTGAGACAAAAAGAGTTTTGAGTCAATTTTTCAGATCCTGGACAACTGAATCGCAATCAGAGTTTACTGACAGAGGTTTTAGACTCAGGGGAACATAAGGAACATAACCCAAGCGAGAAATCAGAGAAATCGGACAATTTTAGAAAAAGCTCAAAACTTAGAGCACAGAAACGACTTCAGAAACGCAACAGAAACAACAATCAGAGGTAGGAATCGTGTTAGTTACCTTGATACCTAGAAGTAGGGACAAACTGCACGAAGATTGGTCAAGTTTTCGCGAAAATCTCCTCCCCCCTTGCTCTCCACGAATTTGGGCCACTAATGGAGGAAAATGAAAGATATTTTGCTTTTTCGCCTATTTATAGGCGGGCGAAATCCCGGGAAAATGAAAATTTCGCGATTCCGATTTTTGCAGCACGTTCACCAAGGAATTCTAAGAGAGATTCTGGCGTCAGAAATCCAGAACTCAAAACAAATATCTATGATATGGGAAAAACGATATCGAAAATCTCAAAAGCGATGTAAGTTAAATCTGTCCCGAAAAACTACTTTTTGCTGTGATCGCCGGACGACAAAACTTCCTTCTGAAGAAAGATTGGAAACGTCGAAACAAATCTGACAACGCGGACGGAATCTTCGTTAGAAGTCCCGAATAGAAAAAGTCTTCATCCATTGCTCGAAAATAGGGTTTCGAAGCAAAGAAATTAGCGTCGGCGGACATCCGAAAAGTGAAACCTATCGTACGTACAGTCCAGAGTTCCGAAATGAAACGCTGGTCGATGGAAAAATAAAGAGAATCTTTAAATTTTCCGAGAGTTCGAAATCTCACTCAAAACGTTGCTTTAAGAGCGAAATAGCCTATTCTGGACACGCTCGCCCTAAGGCAAGTGTGCAGACGACTCGCACTAACTCCGAAAACAACTACGCAACATTCCTTAAGCAATTCCTGAACTTTCTTCTTCATTAATCTTTCTCAAATGTCAAACTCCTGTCACGCTTACACTGATTCTACGTGTAAGTCGGAAACTTAACTTGTTCTGAAAATCCAGGTCTTACAGGAATCATTGGAATTATAGGATCTTGGAAACTAATAGGATTAGAGACGAAACTTAAACAATTTCATAATGAACCTCCATAATGTATTAAACAACCTCAAAACCCTTAATATAATGATAAAAGACTCAGACGAAAGTTTAGGGCTTGAACATTAAGTTTTGAAAATGAGAAGTGTCGTCGAGTCCAAGAGTTGAGAAAACTAATAAGTTTCTGAGTATGTTGATACTCCTTCGCTCTTTGAGCAGTTTGTTTAGCCATCCAAGGGATGAGCCAAGAAGCTTCACTGAGGCGTGAGACCTTGTGAAAGCGAGAATCTTCACTGAGGCGTGAGACCTCGTGAAAAGCATGGATCTTCACTGAGGCGTGAGACCTCGTGAATAGCATGAAACTTCATTAAAGCGTAAGACTTCGTGCAAGTGTGTAAATTCATTGAGGCGTGAGACCTTGTGAAAGCATAAAACTTCACTGAAGCGTGAGACTTCGTGATTGTATAAGACTCCACTGAAGCGTGAGACTTCGTGAGAGCATTGATGACTCGAAGAGTTATCGTGAGTGTTTGCACTCTTTTAATGATTAATTGTATTTTGTCGCAGAATCGACTTTTACCTTAGGGTATTCTTTTTAGAGACAAATAAGTTAGTTAGAACACGTGGCGACGTGTCGAGTGAGGTCGGAGACGTTGTTTGACTAATCACTTTGCATTCATGCACACATTTTGACGTTAATACACGGCGTTATACCGGACCTCGGTGGATTCCAAAATGGTCATAAGACCCGGATTTCCATAAAAGAACACTACGGTGATTCTTAGCAGCAGATGGAAATGGCAGACCTTCGGGTTCACTGCTGATCTGACTACACTTTGTGTGGTGTAAGAGACACGCGAGCGGAAATGGTCCCACCGTTGCTGGTGCTAGGATTGACTCGTTAGTGCCCATCCGTTCCGGAATGCATTTGTTAACCAGCATTGCATTTCATGCAACATGCATACTGGCTTAGTTGCTGAGTGTGATTGATAATTGTTAATCTTATCTGATGCATGTTAAGTGTTATTACTGTCTTTTATATTCATTGTGAAATATACAACCCTAGGATGCTATCCCTAACTTATAAGCCTAAGTAAGTTATCTATATCTGTATCTATTGGATTTATTATTTACATAATTCTTTGGAGTTGACCCTCGCGTCTTCTGTGTGTGCTTTGGCGGACAAACGCCCTTTGTCAGATGTCTATGGCGGACTGATTCACGATGGTTCACCCTTCGGGGGGAACTAGATTCGAGATGCCGGGATAGGAGCGCATCGCGGTAGCGAGAGGAGGACGGATGGTGTACATAGACTTGGTCGTTCTGGATTCAGATTCGGACGACGATCACGCTAGTATGTAGGTTTTAGTGCTGGCGTGAGCTCCTCGAGATGGGATTAGTGTAGGAGTAGAGTCTTAGCTCTGACCGTTATGTTTTCTTTTGGGAACAGGGTAGTTTCCCACCTATAGCTTTTTGTGTGGTTTCTTTACGGGAATCACAGAGAGTTGGTTGGACTTAGGAGGTCTTGTTTTAGGCCGTTTGGGCTAACTCATTCTCATTTTTGAGGGATAGTGTTGCGAACACTTGACCTTTCTTTTGGTTTGGTACTACAGCGGGGGCTGTATTTATCGTATATTAGTTCGGATATCCTTTGTTGTAGAGTTTCTATTTCTTCCAGTCTTTGGTTCTATTATCGAAAACAAAAATATTCACGTTTTTCCGCTTTAATTTCTTTTTGGTTACTAAAGTGACGCCACCGAAATCGGGGTGTTACATTGTGGTATCAGAGCTTGTCGAATCTTTCGGGAGTCTTTGGGGAATAGGTCTTCTGTGCTAGGTTGTGTGACTCTGCAAAGAGTAAAAATTGATTGTCTGTCAAACGATTTTTCGCTTAGAATTGATTGAAGTTATTGCTTAATCATATTGTATAGCATGTTAGATGCTATCTTATGATGAGTACTAACTGTTTGATTGACTTAACATAACCTAGATGTTATCCTAGGAATGGATTGGTTGTCTCACTATCATTGTCTTTTGGACGAACAAAAGCAAAGGAGCAAGTGGTCGAGCCGGACAGCATAGAGCTGAAAGATGATATGTTTGTTGAGACGTCGTCGGTCAACATTGGGACTAGAAGAGTGAAACAATCGAGGGGAAAGCAGAGTGCTTTAGTAAAAGTTATTTGGAACGAAGACACGGACGGTGCTATATGGGACTTAGAGGAGAAGATCAAGGAATAATATCCGGAGCTTTTACTGAACCCTAAGTTTCGAGGACGAAACTTTCTTTTTGGAGGGTAGTAATGTAAGACCCAAGTTTTTAAGCTTAAAATAAGTGGAAGAGATCTCCATTTACGATTAGGCTTGAAGTATCGTGAAGGAAAAACCTGAACAAGAGTTTATCGGAAGGAATAAATTTATGAAGGAGAAAGTTCAGGAACAGTCTAAGAATCGTATCGAAGTCGATAAAAGTTATAGCACGATCGATATACACTTAAACTTAGGGCAAGAGCGCTAGAATTAGCTGATTTCCACTTAAAGACACGATGGAAACTAATTCCAAAAATCTTCAGAGAAATGTTAGAATTTCTCTTAATCCTTATATGACCATCGTTTCGAGGCGAAACTATAGGATCTACGAACGTCCGATTCCAATCATCGGAAGTTTGCCGAAACTGAAACCCTGGTATTTCAAAACCCTAGAATCAACCGACGATGAAGACTTTTTCTATCCGGAGCTTCAAATGAAGATTCTACACGCGTACACCCATTTCTCTTGATGATTTCAATCTTTCTTCAGAAGGAATTTTTCTATTCCGACATTCGATGCAAAAAGTAACTTATCGGGTAAAATAGTTTTTACACCGACTTTGCATTAGCCACCTAAAATACAAGGAAACCTCTGTTGAGTTTTGGTATTATGTCGCCAAAACCTATCTTAGAGTTCATGGAGAATGAAGCCGGAAATATCGGAATCACGAAACTTTCATTTTCCCGCATTTTGCCAACCTCTATATATAACATTAAAAACAAGCCTCGAAAACCAAAAATCATACCGATATTTCTTTGAAGAATTAGAAGATTCAGCGAGGAGAATATCGTGTCTAAAATACGTTGGAATCAGTAGGAAGAATCGGAAATCACTCTCATATTTTTATCTTAACTCTATGAGCTAAATCCTCCGATATCTAAACCAATCTGTACCGGTTTACAAAATATCTTCTCAAAATATCTATTCATACTTATCCAATCTTGATAAATATTTATTCATACTTATCCAATCTTGATAAATATCTATTCATACTTATCCAATCTTGATAAATATCTTCCATTTCATTCCCTATAAATATGTGAAGCTTGAAACAAAAACCTCACAAAACACAAAAACTCACCCATTTTCTCTCTTGAAGCAGCGAGTTTGCTAGGAGGAGGAGGAGAAGAGATTTTGTTCATTTCTTGCTTGATCGTCGATTAATCAGTTGCTACTTCAAGGTGTCGAGGTATAGTCGCTAATTCTTACCTCTGATCGCTTTTTCTATAGCTTTTCTTGAAGGTATGAAAAACGGTAGAAAGGGGGGGTTTGAATAACGTTTTCAGTATAAAACTTCCACCTTAAAGATTTTGACAAATCTTTCGAGAACTTAAGTGCTAAAGATAAGAGATAGAAAAGCACACAAGGATTTTATCCTGGTTCACTTGATAAATCACTCAAGCTACTCCAGTCCACCCATTAAGGTGATTTCTTCCTTCTTAGAATGAAGGCAATCCACTAATCAGGTAAGAGTTACAACTGCACTTGAAACCTACAAGTGACTAACAATTACACTGACTTAGCTCACACTAAGATTCACTCTCTTAGTCTTCTCTAGGATCCGATCAACCTTGATCTCCTAAAGGAACTAAACAAACTGTTTATCAAAGAATTGTTTACAAGAGATTTGCTTCAAAAAAGCTAATAGTAAACTCAATGAATTTCAGATGAAAGAAAACTTAGAAGATTTTGAATATGTCTTGCGTATATGAATGCTTCTTCTTTTTTCTTTCAGTCTTCAGCCTCTTTATATACTCCAAGGATTAGGGTTGAGCGATGCATGGGAAATGCTACCGTTGGAGGGCAGTTCTGGAAAATCCAGCTTCTTCTGTGGCTGAGAACGTTAGGTAGGTCGTCAGGAAGGTACAGTTGCTTTTGTACTTGGATAGCGACTTGACCTTTAAACCTAGGAGACTTTTGATCAGGGGAATGCTTCATATTGGAACTTGTGAAGCCGGTTGATCAGAGTCAGAGGGAAAGCCCAGATCCTCTGACCATTGTTTCTTCTGATTCTGAACTCAGAGGGAAGAACATGGTCTTCAGAGTATCTTGCTTCTGGACATCAGAACTTCACTAATCAGCTTCTGGATCTTCAGAGTCTTCTACACCATCAGAACATCTGAGCCTTCAGTGTTTCTTGGTTATCAGACTTTCTGGATCTTCAGAGCTTCTAGTGACTGAGTCCTCATCAGAGTTTGTATAACTTCAGAACTTCTGAAGCTTTTCCACTGTTCATACTGAACATGGTGAATGCGAAAGCGTTGCTTGGGTCACTCTTTATACACAGTGCTTCTGATTTGTGTGAGATTGAGTTGAGGTCAGAGCCTGTAAATAGCACACTCAGAAAAACACGTTAGAGTACCACAATTGTTCATATCAAAAGGTTAACTTGTAATCATCAAAACATAGAGTTGTACTACTAGATCAAAACTTGATCTTACAATCTCCCCCTTTTTGATGATGACAAAACTAAGATTTTTGATTAACAATTCTTAAACATTAAACTTAATTCACTCAGAGTTTAGAGATATAGAATAAGACTTATCCTGATGTGAATAGTTTATCTTGCTCATTCTGAATTCAAGTCACTACTTGATTCTGAGCTTAGCTCCCCCTGAATCTAATACTTGATGAAAACGTTAGTAAAGTCTAGATTCTGAGCTAAATGATATAAGAGTTCAGAGTGAAAAACTTATGACATAGATGAAAATCGAGTAATCAGAGCGCATAAGTAATCAGAGTCACGGACAAGGTATCAGAGTCTTGGGTATCAGAGTCAACTAGAATCACTTCAGAAGACGTGAAATGTATTCCTTGTATTTGCCCAGTGACACATCTATGGTCATGAAGGTGGAACTCTTAAATTCTCCAAAAGAAAAAAATAAATCACACTAACACATCTTACACATCAAAAACTGGGTTTACTCCCCCTTTTTGTCATAAGCAAAAAGCTTGGGGTGTGAAAAACTTAGCTTGAAGTACAAGGTACTCCCCCTTAGAGAAGGTCTAAGTTTAAAGAAGGTGAAAATGATGCAAGAATCAGAGTTAGGCGAAATAAATAGAAGAGTTAATGCAAGAGAAGAACGTTTACCACCGGTCAAGGGAGTAAAGAGAAGGGTCAGTTACCAAGAACTTAACCTCGAGAAACTGTAGGAGCATTAACTTTCAGAGAGAAAGTGAAGCCTATATAAAGCGTTGGAGAGAAGGGTAAGCTTCACACCTCGAACAATTTTCAGTAAAGAAAAAAAAATGGCATCATACATCGCAGCACTAGAAGAGCTGAGGAAGAAGGCCTTCGAGGAGGACTTGTTCCTTAACATCAGGCATCCAGAGGGTGCAACGACCATCGCGGAGCTGACACGGACACTGCTGGAAGAGGACCTGCGTCCAGAGGTGAAGAGAGACCTGAGGGAATTTCTTGCCTTCGTGGAGGAGGTACAAGAACTCAGCCGGCTTGAACTCAAGCTGCTGGAAGAAAAAGAAAGTGTGGAAGAGAAGCTCAAGACTGCAGAAGAGATTCTGGAGAGGGATGAGCTAAAGGACAGGCTCAGCAACATCCAGTATGCACTGGAGCGTCTGGAGAAGGATAGGTCAGAGTAGCGCCAGGAGTGCAGAAGAATGAGGAGAGATCCTCCATTCTAGACGTTAAAAAAAATGTATGATGTAAACATAAAGATATTATGAATAAAAAGAGTTTTGCAAACATATGTGACACAAATATATATAGATATGCATAGTAATCACAAACGAACAAAGTAGAATAAGGAAATAAAAGGAACAGAGTTTAACAAAAATAAAACAACGTTAAAGAAAAAGAAAAACGAAGAGATCCTAAAGCTAAGGTTTATCAGTTCGTCACAGAAGTTCCATCATCATGTGCTTCATTTCGATCAGCATGGATTCATGAACGTCAAGACGCTGTTCCATGATGTCGAGTCTGGATGAGCTTGACTGAGCAGAACCGGAAGGAACATTCTGAGCAGCTTGAGAATCTGGAATGGAAGCAGAAGCAGCAGGAGTAAACACAACTGGTGCAAGTGCTTGCATCTAAGAGCTTCAGCCTCAGCTTCAAGTCGCTCTGCCTCTAGTCTGGCTTGTTCAGCTTGAGCTGCTGCTTGACGTGCAGCTTCTTCTGCTTGAGCTTTCTGTCTCTTGGCTTCTTCAATAGCTTCAAGAAGCTTATTTCTCTGTTCTTGTTCATGAAGAGCCACCCTTCGAGCAAACCTTTGCTTGGCAGCCTCAATCCTCTGACTTCCCTCTGCATGCAGGAGCTGCATCATAATTGGAACTTGAGCCACTAGCCAAGTGCCCAGATTGTTCCACTCATCAGCCACACGTTCAGCATTCTCACTGAGGTCAGTCTGACCGTGCACATTGCGTAGCCTCAAGGAGGCTTCATGATAGAAAATATTGATGCACTCAGAGAGAGATGTGGGTCGGAGGGGAGTATAAGGAATTATGGAGAGGTTGGTTTCAGGAGAGGCTGGGTGATAGCTGCTGTGAGCTTCAGAGGCACCTTGTGGAGAACCAATGTTAAACATTTGAGCATTGGGTTCAGAGGTTCCAAGGTGAGGTTCTGAAGTTTCAACCAGAGAATGGGGTGATCTAACCGAGGATTGGTTAGACACTGATTGTTCGGGTTCAGGTTCTGGTTGAATAGGCTCTTGTTGGTCAGGGGCAGGGTGAGCTTGTTGAGCCAAAGGGTCTGCCTCTTGTAAAGGATTGGCCAAGATAGGTTCATCTGGGTCAACTAGACGTTCAGGTCTAGGGCCAGGATATCTCCTAGGGCTTGGACAAGTGAGGTAATATTCTTCTAAGGTAGACACCTTTTCTTTTCTGACCTCCATGAATTTTCTAATGGATTCAGAGTTATTGGAGGGAGAAGAATCAGCAACATGGGTTGGGAAGGATACAGGTGTATAGGCTGTGGAAGAGTCTGTATCAGTAGTTCTGGGAGCCAGACGTTCTGATGCTCTTGGGACAGAGTGATCAGAGGTTCTGGGTCCAGGTTGTGTGTGGGTAGGCTCTGGTTGTTCAAGTGGGTTGTATGGAATGGTAATGGGAGAGGTAGGTTCTTCTGACCTAGAGGGTTGGTTCTGAAGCAAATTCTAGAGAGGTGCTTCAGTAGGTGAAGGTTGAAAGAATGAAGATCTTGGGGAATGTGGTGGAGTGGTGGTTTGTGCAGTTGGTTGGGATTCAGGAATAGGAGTGAGGGGATTTGAAGAGTGTTTGAGCATGGCAGAAATGGGGAGTGCATCAAATAAATTCAAATCATCATCAGAAGCAAGTGCAGACTTACTTGAATGTGCTGATGATCTAGTCACTCTGGCAGGAGGTTCAGTCCTTCTGACCACTTCAGCAGCTGGTTCCACCCGAGTAGGCTTCACCACGATTCTGACCTGCTTCTTCTTCTTCTTAGGAGGACCATCCTCATTATCACTATCATCACCATCACCAGGCTTTCTCTTCTTCTTTTTGACCAGAGGGACATCGGATTCCTCAGAAGATTCGTCCAGTATCATCTTCCTCTGAGCTTTCTTCTTGGGAGGAGAAGGAAACTCTGGAGCTGGCGGCAGTCTGCTGACGAAATCATCAAGATCAATTTCGAATCCTTGAGCCCTTAGGTCATCAACATAGCACCTAATGGCGTCAGGATTGTCTGCCTGTGTCCACAGAGGGTAGTCATTCAGAGGCATCCTTCTACTTCTGATTTCAGAAGATGTGTCTTCACGAGCAGGAGCAATCTTCTTCTGGACCAAACCCATCTTCTTCAGAGAATTTGCAGTGAAGACATCACTGACAATGGTGCTCAGATCCTCTACACATCCAGCATTGACCAGATCTTGCACCAGGTTGCTTTCAATGAGAAAGTCTGAGAGCAGTCTCCCAAAGGGGATATATTTGATTGCTGACTTGATGGAGGCAGTGGTGCGAGACTTCCGGATGCATTCCTTCAAGTAGGAGAACAGGAAGTAGGGAAGGCAGATCTTCTTCTGGTCTTGGATGAAGAACAACATCACCTTCTGGTTGAAGTTGATGTAGTCTGGAGAACTGCCCTTTGGTCTCTGGTTTATGCAGTGAAGCAGGATCTTGTGCCAGATTCTGAGCTTGGGATGAAGGTCCATCACCTTGTAATTTGTCTTGCCCGGTTTGTAAGTGGTGTACAGGGCCTGGTTGATTGTATCCTTGGTGCTGGGTTTCAGCTTCGATTCCGTGAGTTGGAAACGATACCCAAAAGCAGTGTCTGCACCCAGCAAATTCACGAAAGACTTCTCGGTGATGATGATCTTTCTTCCTAGAATGTAAGATACCACCTGAGTATCATCGCAGTCGGCGTGCTTCCAGAATTCCTTGACCAATCTATCATACACCGGTCCTCGAAGTCTGTTGAAGTAATTTCCCCAACCTTGAACTTGGACTTCAGGACGAAGATCATACCCATTTGTAGCCAGGTTGTCGAGGTCGAATCTCCATTCTGCCAGAACTTGGAGTTCCTCAGGAGCATATACACAGTGAACGGCACAGCCCTGTTCTGCAATTGGAACACTCTGTTCTTGAGCTTGACCTTGATCTTGTGTCGGATTCTCAGGGCCCCTTTGACCCGTTGCTAGACCAACTACCATGTGAGGGAACTGAGGTGCATCTGCAGTAGATCTTCTGGTTTATCTCACCATTTTTGAAGCGTTTGAAGGTTTGAGGTAGAAGATGAAGGTTGAAAGATGAAGAGAGATCGAGAGAGAAATCGAGAATAAGCGGTTTTGAAAAGCAGAGAGAGCGAGAGTAAAAACCGGAAGTGAACGAGATCGTGTGTGTATAGTGGGTTTTAACAAATAACCGTTGTTGATTCAAAAAGCACTTTAAGATCAATGGTTGAAAATTAAAGATAGATAGTAACAGTAAATACACAAATCACACACAGGAGAGAAGCACATCTACACGCAATCATAACAGACTGTCACACGGGCACAAGGAACTATGCATCAGAAATACTGACACACGTGTTGTTGTCTCAGCTTCAGAGTCAGTACCAGTGGGTACACACACTCTGATTGAGTTACCTTCTGGACTAGACATCTTCTGATCAAGAAGTATCATAGTCAGAGGTTCTGATCCATCTTCACTCTGGACAAAAGTCCATGTTTAGATTTTTCAGAATAAAATTAAATCTATCCTCTGCTAAGGGCTTTGTAAAGATATCTGCCCATTGATGGTCAGTATCAACAAACTTCAGAAGAAGTACGCCCTTCTGTACATAATCTCTAATAAAGTGATACTTTACCTCAATGTGCTTTGCCCTTGAATGCAAGATAGGATTCTTACTTAATGAGATTGCAGCAGTGTTATCACAATAGATTGGGATATTGCTCTCAAGGATCTGATAATCCTCCAGCTGATGTTTCATCCAGAGCATCTGAGTGCTGCATATTGCTGCTGAGATATATTCTGCCTCTGCAGTTGATAGTGCAATGGTTGATTGCCTCTTGCTTGCCCATGAGACTAGATTGCTTCCCAGAAATTGACAATTTCCAGAAGTACTTTTTCTCTCTGTTCTATCTCCAGCATAATCAGCATCACAGTAACCTGAAAGCTTATACTCTGATGTTTTCTTATACATCAAGCCAAGGTTAGTGGTGCCTTTCAGATACCTTAGGATCCTCTTAACAGCAGTTAAGTGGGTTTCCCTTGGATCTGATTGGAAACGAGCACATAAATGAACACTAAATAGTATGTCTGGCCTAGATGCAGTTAAGTATAGAAGTGAACCTATCATGCCACGATAGAGCTTCTGACATACTTTGCCACTTTTATCTTCTTTCTCCAGAATGCATGTAGGATGCATTGGAGTCTTGGCCACTGTAGATTCCAGCATATTGAACTTCTTCAGAAGTTCTTTAGTGTACTTGCTCTGATGGATATATGTTCCTTCTGGTGTTTGATCAACTTGGATTCCCAGAAAGTACTTTAATTCTCCCATCATACTCATCTCAAATTCAGCCTGCATCATCTCAGAAAATTCTTTGCATAGAGATTGATTAGCAGAACCAAATATAATATCATCAACATAAATTTGCACAATTAAGATATCATCTTTATAAGTCTTGCAAAAAAGAGTTGTATCTACTTTACCCCTTACAAACTCATTCTCCAGAAGGAATGAGCTAAGTCTCTCATACCATGCTCTGGGAGCTTGCTTCAGACCGTAGAGTGATTTCTTCAATTTGAACACATGGTCTGGTTTCTTCTCATCTTCAAAACCTGGGGGTTGATGAACATAGACTTCCTCTGAGATATAACCATTTAGGAAGGCACTCTTTACGTCCATCTGATGTAGAACTATGTTGTGATTTACTGAGAAAGAGATCAACAGTCAGATTGCCTCCAGTCTTGCTACTGGAGCAAATGTTTCAGTGTAGTCTATTCCTTCCTGCTGGCTGTAGCCTTGAGCAACTAGCCTTGCCTTGTTTCTGACTACATCTCCTTTCTCATTCAGCTTGTTTCTGAATACCCACTTCGTTCCAATAACATGGACACTCTCAGGCTTCTTCACTAAGCTCCAAACATCGTTCTTGGAAAATTGATTCAGTTCTTCTTCCATGGCCAGAATCCAATCCTTGTCCTGAAGAGCTTCATCTATGGACTTGGGTTCAATTAAGGACACCAATCCTTTCAGACTGAGCAAGGTCTCTTCAGAGGGTCTGAAGGCAGATCTGGTTCTGACTGGTTCGTCTTTGTTGCCCAGAATCAATTCCTTAGGGTGAGCTGCAGTGATTCTGCTCTTCTTCAGAGTTTGTGAGTTAGAGGGACCAGCTTCTTCCTCTGGTTCATCTTCCTCTGGCTCAGCTTCCTCTGGAGCTTTGCCTTTGTCAGAAACATTAATGCTTAAATCTGCAAACTTTTCAACTAGCTTTGACTGGTCAGAGTCAAGCTTATCGTCAAATCTAACATGAATAGATTCTTCAATAGTCTTAGCATCAGTATTATAAAATCTAAAACCTTTAGATCTCTCAGAGTAACCGAGTAATAGACACTTAGAAGACTTAGCATCAAATTTATGCAATCTATCCTTAGTATTGAGAACATAACAAACACAGCCAAAAGGATGAAAATAAGAAATGTTGGGTTTTATGTTCTTCCACAATTCATAAGGAGTCTTATTCAGAATTGGTCTCACAGAGATTCTGTTCTGAATGTAACATGCTGTATTTACTGCCTCTGCCCAAAAGTGCTTAGCCATGCCAGTTTCTTGGAGCATGGTTCTAGCCATCTCCTGAAGAGTTCTGTTCTTCCTCTCAACAACACCGTTTTGTTGAGGAGTTCTGGGACAAGAGAAATCATGTGCAATTCCATAGGAATCAAACAGACTCTCAAACTTGTCATTCTCAAACTCTCCACCATGGTCACTTCTGACACGCACAATCCTACAAGCCTTCTCGTTTTGCACTTGAGCAATGAAGGTAGAGAACACAGCATGAGACTCATCCTTGCGGGTTAGAAACTTTACCCATGTCCAGCGGCTATAGTCATCAACGATAACCATCCCATATCTCTTGCCACCTATAGACTCAGTTTTCACTGGTCCAAAAAGGTCGATATGCAGAAGTTCCAACGGCCTTGAGGTTGAGACAACATTCTTTGCCTTGAAAGGGACTTTTGTGAATTTGCCTTTCTGACATGCTTCACAAAGAGCGTCTGAAGCGAACTTCAGATTGGGTAAGCCCCTGACAAGGTTTAGCTTGCTCAGCTGAGAAATCTTTCTCATACTGGCATGCCCTAACCGTCTATGCCAAACCCACTGCTCTTCATTAACAGACAGAAGGCACTTCACATTCTGAGCCTCCAACTCAGATAATCTGATCTTATAAATGTTGTTCTTCCTCTTGCTGTTAAACAGAACAGAGCCATCGATCTGACTTACAGCCCGGCAGGACTTTTGATTGAATATAACATCATAACCCTTGTCAGTTAATTGACTTATAGACAATAAGTTATGTGTTAAGCCGTCTACCAATAACACATTATCAATGCATGGACTACTATCTACACAAATAGTACCAGTACCAACAATTTTACCCTTTTCATTTCCTCCAAAGCCAACTTCGCCTCCAGGCTTAAGTTTCAGCTCTCGGAACATACGCCTTTCTCCCGTCATGTGACGCGAGCATCCACTGTCCAGATACCATGATTGGTGTTTCAGTGGAGCTATCAAGGATATCTGCAACATAGATAATCTTGTCCTTAGGTACCCACTTTCTGGGTCCTCTCTTGTTAGTTACCCCAGAGGTTCTGATCACCTTGGGTGTCTCAACATGATATTTTAAAGGAATATTTGCATGATATTTAGTCATAGAGACAGATCCCTTTTTAAGAGGGTTTTTAGCAACTTTAGCAGGTACAGGATCAGGCAATATGGTACCAGAGGGAACAAAGCATTCATACAAGGATTTAGCTTTAGACACAGAGGGCTCATTTCTAATTGGTTTAGAATAGCCAATGCCATGCATTCCATTTCTGCTTACGCCATAGATCATTGAAGCCATTAAGCTTCTATCCACGCTTTTAGCTAGGAATCTTTGAAAAGACTTTTCATACTTAGATTCATTTCTACAATCAGATGCATCACAGGCAACAATTTCTTCTAACTTAGCAATCTGGTTCTTAAGCACAGAGTTAGAATTGATCAATGCATGATTATCATTTTTCAAATCATAAATAATTTTCTCATGTTCAGAAGGAGTCTTGGAAACAGCAGATAAGTTCTTTTTCAGCTTCTTATGCTTAGACAATAAGGAGTTATACTTATCCATAATATCAGACAAAGCATGTTTCAGTTCAGAGGTAGAGAAAGAAGCGAATACCTCATTTTCATCGTCTGAGTTAGGATCTCCTTCTGATTCTGAGTCAGAGTCAACAGCTCCCTTTGACTCTGCTTCCTTGTCTTTGACAATAGCCATGAGTCCTTGGACTTCACCATCAGAGTCAACATCCTCTGTACCTGATTCATCAAATGTCACCATCAGACTCTTCTTTGTCTTGAAGTGCTTCTTTGGCTTCTTGTCCTTCTTCAACTTTGGACAGTCACTTTTGTAGTGCCCTGATTCTTTGCACTCAAAACATGTGACTTCCTTGATTGATGACTTCTTCTGGCCTGAAGACTCATACTTTCCTTTTTCCTTCCCAGAGCCTTTGTACTTGCTTTGCCTGTGCTTCCAGATGCGGTTGAGTCTCTTGGAGATCAAAGTCAGCTCATCTTCATCAGAATCTTCTGACGCTTCTTCAGATTCCTCTTCTTCAGCTTGAAGAGCTTTTGACTTCTCAACCTTAGCCTTTTCAGATTTGGATTTCAAGGCTATGGACTTTTTCCTCAGATCTTGCATCTCTGAGCGCTTCAGCTCATGGCATTTCAAAATGCTGATGAGTTCTTCTAAACTCATATTCTCAACATCTCTCGTGAGCTCTATTGAAGTCACCAAAGGCATCCAAC
Organism: Lotus japonicus; assembly: GCF_012489685.1. Taxonomy (NCBI): domain Eukaryota; kingdom Viridiplantae; phylum Streptophyta; class Magnoliopsida; order Fabales; family Fabaceae; genus Lotus; species Lotus japonicus. The sequence continues at coordinate 36,398,598 of NC_080045.1, read as the reverse complement.
TTTCAGGAAGACACCTGATGACCCTTATGACATGATCTTTTGTTGTGTAGCTCTTGTTGAGAGGTCGTATGCCAGCTACAAGCAACTGAAATCTGGATAACATTTCTTCAATGGACTCATTTGGCTCCATGATGAAGGATTCATACTTTTGGATCAAAGACAATGCCTTTGATTCTTTGACTTTCTTGTTTCCTTCATGAGACATCTTCAGAGATTCGAAAATGCCTTTTGCAAACTCACGATCTGTAATCTTCTGGTACTCTTCATAGGAAATAGCACTTAGAAGAATTGCTCTTGCTTTGTGATGTTGTGAGTACAGCTTCTTTTGATCTGCAGTCATCTCTGACCTTGGGATCTTCTTGCCATCTGCATCAACTGGACGCTCGTAGCCATCCACAATAATATCCCAGAGATCTGCATCGAAACCCAGAAAGAAACTTTCCAGTCTATCTTTCCAATATTCGAACCTTTGACCGTCGAACATAGGAGGCTTTGCATTGTAACCATCTCTTTGAGTTTCACTGGTGGTGGCAGCCATTGTTTTTCACACCGGCCCGGATCACTGAACACTGTTAGGTGTGGTAATCAGAACTTGCGCTCTGATACCAATTGAAGGTATGAAAAACGGTAGAAAGGGGGGGTTTGAATAACGTTTTCAGTATAAAACTTCCACCTTAAAGATTTTGACAAATCTTTCGAGAACTTAAGTGCTAAAGATAAGAGATAGAAAAGCACACAAGGATTTTATCCTGGTTCACTTGATAAATCACTCAAGCTACTCCAGTCCACCCGTTAAGGTGATTTCTTCCTTCTTAGAATGAAGGCAATCCACTAATCAGGTAAGAGTTACAACTGCACTTGAAACCTACAAGTGACTAACAATTACACTGACTTAGCTCACACTAAGATTCACTCTCTTAGTCTTCTCTAGGATCCGATCAACCTTGATCTCCTAAAGGAACTAAACAAACTGTTTATCAAAGAATTGTTTACAAGAGATTTGCTTCAAAAAAGCTAATAGTAAACTCAATGAATTTCAGATGAAAGAAAACTTAGAAGATTTTGAATATGTCTTGCGTATATGAATGCTTCTTCTTTTTTCTTTCAGTCTTCAGCCTCTTTATATACTCCAAGGATTAGGGTTGAGCGATGCATGGGAAATGCTACCGTTGGAGGGTAGTTCTGGAAAATCCAGCTTCTGTTGTGGCTGAGAACGTTAGGTAGGTCGTCAGGAAGGTACAGTTGCTTTTGTACTTGGATAGCGACTTGACCTTTAAACCTAGGAGACTTCTGATCAGGGGAATGCTTCATATTGGAACTTGTGAAGCCGGTTGATCAGAGTCAGAGGGAAATCCCAGATCCTCTGACCATTGTTTCTTCTGATTCTGAACTCAGAGGGAAGAACATGGTCTTCAGAGTATCTTGCTTCTGGACATCAGAACTTCACTAATCAGCTTCTGGATCTTCAGAGTCTTCTACACCATCAGAACATCTGAGCCTTCAGTGTTTCTTGGTTATCAGACTTTCTGGATCTTCAGAGCTTCTAGTGACTGAGTCCTCATCAGAGTTTGTATAACTTCAGAACTTCTGAAGCTTTTCCACTGTTCATACTGAACATGGTGAATGCGAAAGCGTTGCTTGGGTCACTCTTTATACACAGTGCTTCTGATTTGTGTGAGATTGAGTTGAGGTCAGAGCCTGTAAATAGCACACTCAGAAAAACACGTTAGAGTACCACAATTGTTCATATCAAAAGGTTAACTTGTAATCATCAAAACATAGAGTTGTACTACTAGATCAAAACTTGATCTTACATTTCTCTATACTTTTCTGAGCTCAAAGTTTTGAGGTTTTTGGAAAATTGTCCAAATAGCTTGATTTCTATGTCTAAACATCTTCCCTACGTGCCCAAGAGCACTTCTGCCGGATTAGTTTTTCCGTTATGTCGCCGAAATTCCGCCGGAATCAATTTTAGCATCAAATACCCATTTTTAAGCAAAGTCGCAACCTTTGGGCTGAAAACTATCGCCTTAGCTTAGTGCTAGTAGGATTAGTTGTCTTAAACATCGTTGGTGACGTCCCCATCCAATTTGCATTTTGAGATTTCAGTTTTGAAATTCTGAGCTAAAAATATTGACCAAAATACCCCTGCGACAGTTTTCGATCCGATAATTTTTCCGAGTTTAGAATACCCTTAGTTACGGCTAATAATAGCATAGGAACCAAGTTTGATCGAAGAAAAATCGAACCCCACAATTACCAAAAGTGGCCGAGCCCTATAAGGGGGGAAGGAGGAAAATTTCCTTTTTCGAAAACTTGTCCTTTCGCGCTAGATTATCATACCTCGGAGTACATACTACTTCGTGTAACCTTAGTGAGTATTGATAGCTTAGTTTTCGATAGATATTGATAGAATTCTGTGGTTTTACTCTAAAGGTTCGTTGAGGAATTTCCCGAAGAACAAGGAACTTTGTGGATTCGAGGGGGGAGATTGTGAAGGAAAGATTGAGGAGCTGATTGTGAAGGAGCGTTTGAAGAGAACCCTGGAAATTGGCTAAGGTGAGGGCTACTCACTGAATACTAGATAATGCTTTAGGTGTCGACGAATTCGACTTGATTTATTGTTTATGCACTTATTTGTGTTTGACTGAGAAATGTTTTCTGAGGCTTCGGCTGACAATGTAGATTATTCATCTACTGACTGTTTCTTGAGTTTGAATCATATGCTATGTGCTAAATGGTTAATTTAGGATGTGTGATATCTGCTCTATATGCTAAGTGCTACATGGTTAATCTAGGATGTGTTAATATATGTGCTATGATTGTTGGACTGTGCTAATTTAACTATGCCATTACACCTATATCTGTTATGCTTCAGAGTGAGGATAACGGGCATGTCATGCCGATTTTATTTTGAGATTTTGGGCAAGTTGATGGGACGGACCGAGGTTCGTACCCTATTATTGTTTTAGTGGATCGAGACCTTCTCAAAGGAAAATTGATTTTGAAAATGATATTGGAAAAACCCCATTTGAATTCACGTAAGAACTTGGGTTGTTCTGTCTAAGGCAAGAAGGGCTTTTAATGAGGCATTGTGCCCGGCCAGCTTACCTGGGAACTTCTCGGGCCATTACTTGGGTGATGATGGACCTTTTGTTTTGAGACCTTCTCCAGGGAATCATTGGAATTATAGGATCTTGGAAACTAATAGGATTAGAGATGAAACTTAAACAATTTCATAATGAACCTCCATAATGTATTAAACAACCTCAAAACCCTTAATATAATGATAAAAGACTCAGACGAATAAGTTTTGAAAATGAGAAGTGTCGTCGAGTCCAAGAGTTGAGAAAACTAATAAGTTTCTGAGTATGTTGATACTCCTTCGCTCTTTGAGCAGTTTGTTTAGCCATCCAAGGGATGAGCCAAGAAGCTTCATTGAGGCGTGAGACCTTGTGAAAGCGAGAATCTTCACTGAGGCGTGAGACCTCGTGAAAAGCATGGATCTTCACTGAGGCGTGAGACCTCGTGAATAGCATGAAACTTCATTGAAGCGTAAGACTTCGTGCAAGTGTGTAAATTCATTGAGGCGTGAGACCTTGTGAAAGCATAAAACTTCACTGAAGCGTGAGACTTCGTGATTGTATAAGACTCCACTGAAGCGTGAGACTTCGTGAGAGCATTGATGACTCGAAGAGTTATCGTGAGTGTTTGCACTCTTTTTATGATTAATTGTATTTTGTCGCAGAATCGACTTTTACCTTAGGGTATTCTTTTTAGAGACAAATAAGTTAGTTAGAACACGTGGCGACGTGTCGAGTGAGGTCGGAGACGTTGTTTGACTAATCACTTTGCATTCATGCACACATTTTGAGGTTAATACACGGCGTGATACCGGACCTCGGTGGATTCCAAAATGGTCATAAGACCCGGATTTCCATAAAAGAACACTACGGTGATTCTTAGTAGCAGACGGAAATGGCAGACCTTCGGGTTCACTGCTGATCTGACTACACTTTGTGTGGTGTAAGAGACACGCGAGCGGAAATGGTCCCACCGTTGCTGGTGCTAGGATTGACTCGTTAGTGCCCATCCGTTCCGGAATGCATTTGTTAACCAGCATTGCATTTCATGCAACATGCATACTGACTTAGTTGCTGAGTGTGATTGATAATTGTTAATCTTATCTGATGCATGTTAAGTGTTATTACTGTCTTTTATATTCATTGTGAAATATACAACCCTAGGATGCTATCCCTAACTTATAAGCCTAAGTAAGTTATCTATATCTGTATCTATTGGATTTATTATTTACATAATTCTTTGGAGTTGACCCTCGCGTCTTCTGTGTGTGCTTTGGCGGACAAACGCCCTTTGTCAGATGTCTATGGCGGACTGATTCACGATGGTTCACCCTTCGGGGGGAACTAGATTCGAGATGCCGGGATAGGAGCGCATCGCGGTAGCGAGAGGAGGACGGATGGTGTACATAGACTTGGTCGTTCTGGATTCAGATTCGGACGACGATCACGCTAGTATGTAGGTTTTAGTGCTGGCGTGAGCTCCTCGAGATGGGATTAGTGTAGGAGTAGAGTCTTAGCTCTGACCGTTATGTTTTCTTTTGGGAACAGGGTAGTTTCCCACCTATAGCTTTTTGTGTGGTTTCTTTACGGGAATCACAGAGAGTTGGTTGGACTTAGGAGGTCTTGTTTTAGGCCGTTTGGGCTAACTCATTCTCATTTTTGAGGGATAGTGTTGCGAACACTTGACCTTTCTTTTGGTTTGGTACTACAGCGGGGGCTGTATTTATCGTATATTAGTTCGGATATCCTTTGTTGTAGAGTTTCTATTTCTTCCAGTCTTTGGTTCTATTATCGAAAACAAAAATATTCACGTTTTTCCGCTTTAATTTCTTTTTGGTTACTAAAGTGACGCCACCGAAATCGGGGTGTTACAGGAGAGTTGATAGGTTGCGTGAATAGAGGAGCGACTTGGATGGGACCCATTCTAGACATCCTCGCCGGAGATCCAGCAGAAGTATACACAAAGGAACTAAGGCGAGAGGCGAGTCACTGTACGCTCATCGATTTGTTCTGCGGGGGGTTTTCATCGCCCCTATTGAGATGCTTGATGAAAGGATATTTAATGAAGAGGTTTTCCTCCACTAACTACTATCAAATCCCTTTCAAGACTCAATCGTAGTATAGTATCGGGTTTTGTCGTCTCCACAGGGATTGTGTTGCTACGTATTAATCTCACTAGCTAAATGTTGGATGATCGATTTAACAAGTAAAATGTGATTTTATGTAAATAAAAGAGAAAATATATTTAAAGCGATAAAAGAAGTTTCACGGAGGCAAACAAAGAAGAAAGTCTATTTGGAAAATGAGTTCACTTGATATACTACTTATTATCAACCAATATACTCTTATAAGATGAAATTAACATTTAAGATGTCGATAAGAGCTATTCACCCACTAATTTCTTAGCTAAGTGAATCTACCAATTAAGAACCTAGCCTTAATTTCTTAAGCCCTAGTGATCATAAAAGGAGCATTATAGCACATACCTACTCGATAAGACATTCCCAAGCTCTGTTCCTAACCTAAGAAGTTCATGTCCTAGCGGATAGAATCTCTAACTGTCACTCAAGAAATTCCAATAGTTCCTACTAGATAATCATATCCTAGAGAGGTGAGTATCCCGACTAGTCACTCGGTTTAGACCTCTTTTCCAACTCATGATATTCATACCTAAGAGTTAATGTCTCCTATTGTCACTAAGAAAACCTCAACCCTACCTAAGACATGTCTTTCTTAAGATGACTGATGTAAGAGTGGTTTCTCTCATTAACTAAACTCACATCAACTTTTCAATTGTCATGCAAATCCTAAAAATCATCATATTGGCAAAAGATACATGAACGCGCAAAGAGAATTAATAACCTAAGACATAGGAATTTTTCCCCTTTTATGAACTAAGCCTACATTAACCCATATCAATTTCCCAATCTATTTATGAATTAATATAAACTCTTTAGAACACCAATTAACCAATTGAAGCATTAATCATAGAGAGAAACACCAAATAATGAAAAGCCATACTTATAATTGCATAAAAGTATATTGAATAAGAGAGAAAATCAAATTAAGTCATCCCAATTACTAAAAGAAAGTCAACACAAAAATAGGTAAAGAGAAAAACAAAACCCAAAATAGAACGGAGCCATGGACGTCCGGAGAAGCTGTCACCTCCTCCATGGCCCTGACACCGGCCCTCAAGGGCCTAGCCTTCCTCTCCACCAAGAAATTGCCTCCATGTCTCCCAAAGGTTTTTTATTTGGCTTAGGAGAAAAGAAAGATGAAAAAGATCCTTATAAAATAGGTTAAAAACTGATTTTATAGTGAATTTCGTAATTTGGGCCTATTTTGTCTTTTTCTGATGCAGCAGACGATCCTGTGCGGTCAGGTGCACCGTAACCCTCACGAGACAGGACGTTGGATAACAAGGGCTGTTACGTGGCGTCACCAGATGCGAGGGCACATGGTAGGTTCATGGACGCGCGGCGCACTGAATAACAGCTCCATTCAAGCTACGAATTTTCTTTTTCTTTTTCCTTTTTATTTCTGATTTTCTCTCTCTTCTCATATATTCTCCTAAAATAACAAGAAAATAAAATAAATAGAAGATAAAAATAAGATAACAACTTAAAATAAACTTATCCAAGCATAAATTAAAGTAAATAAATCCTAATAATATCTAGAAAATAATATAAAATATAGAAAAATACTAAAATTTAATAAAAATATTAAAATGCATGAAATAAGTCTTAAGTGTCCTAAAATTACTAAAATATCTTAAATAATATATTAAAATGCATGCAAGTAAACTAGAAAAATAGCCTTAAATCCCGGGTCATCATACCCCCATACTCAACGGCAGCTTGTCCTCAAGCGTAAACTTAAGGTTGCTTGTCCTCAAGCTCAAGAAAACAGTTCAAAGTAAGATGCAAGTAAACATATTTTCACAAAAGATACATGGGATGAGTTACTCAAAATAGTTCATGTAGAGAATCAAGCTTTAAAAACTAAGTAACCTTGAGTAAGTGCGAATAAGAATTATAGAAAATACCAAGATGTGGGGTTTCACATTTTATTCCTATTTCCCCAACCCCATATTGAGAATCCACTAATGATGGCCAACAATTTTATTTTATTCTGAGCACACACATGTTTTCTTTCCTTTTCAACTAGCTTTTTCCCAACCCTTCACCGTTATTACCAACTCAGGGCGAAATTGTTGTCTTTTATTTAACAAGGCCAGAATATGATTGGGGGTATGCTCAGTGGTGCAAATATTTCCCATTCCCTTACTCACATTCTTTCCTTATTATTATTTTTTTTCATTTTTAGCACTTTAGCTTTACTTTCACATGTGTGCCCCATTTTTAACCTCAGCCAAAAAGAGTGTAGACTCAATATAAAGATTAAAAGGAAAACTACATATTTTATGCATTATCCCCACTAACCTGGAATCTTAATAACCTTACTGCACTTTCCCAAAACTCACTGAAGTCTCTATCACCTCACTCTCCACATGTTCCACAAGTTTCACTCACACTCATGCATCAAACACTTTTTATTATAACTACTAGCATCAAACCCGTAACATATATTAAAAACAACAAGCATTATTCAAGCATAAAAGTGTGAATACCAAGAATCCAATGCATGTGCATACTAGTGTGTGCAATCGAAATAACTAAATGCTAAATGCATGATCATGAAATTAAATGAGAGATGAGTGGTTCAGTAAAACTCCCTGTACTCAGATTAGGTGCAAACTTGAAAGCACCAGGACATGGTCAGTTGGGCCCTCTAACTCAAATTAATTTCTGTGAAATCACTTAGTCCTTGCAAAAATGAGCACACAAATTAAAACACCACAACATAACTCAAATAATTTAATGAGACACTATGACTCAAAATCCTATGCATCAAATCATCAATTCATAACTAATGAACTTAATAATCATTAAATCGACTAGCTGATTCATTCTAAGTCAGGTTCACAGAATTCCAAACCTCATATCATGTTATTGTTGACCAGGCCACAACAAGCATTTAGCACAAGAACAAATCAATTGAATTGACATCTAAGAAACATACAGAAAAAGAAATGCATACTATAATAATGCTCTAAACAACACCCGGCTAGCTTAACTAATAGAAGCGGAAGCACAATCCCCGGCAACGGCGCCATTTTGATGAAAGGATATTTAATGAAGAGGTTTTCCTCCGCTAACTACTATCAAATCCCTTTCAAGACTCAATCGTAGTATAGTATCGGGTTTTGTCGTCTCCACAGGGATTGTGTTGCTACGTATTAATCTCACTAGCTAGATGTTGGATGATCGATTTAACAAGTAAAATGTGATTTTATGTAAATAAAAGAGAAAATATATTTAAAGCGATAAAAGAAGTTTCACGAAGGCAAACAAAGAAGAAAGTGTATTTGGAAAATGAGTTCACTTGATTTACTACTTATTATCAACCAATATACTCTTATAAGATGAAATTAACATTTAAGATGTCGATAAGAGCTATTCACCCACTAATTTCTTAGCTAAGTGAATCTACCAATTAAGAACCTACCCTTAATTCCTTAAGCCCTAGCGATCATAAAAGGAGCATTATAGCACATACCTACTCGATAAGACATTCCCAAGCTCTATTCCTAACCTATGAAGTTCATGTCCTAGCGGATAGAATCTCTGACTGTCACTCAAGAAATTCCAATAGTTCATACTAGATAATCATATCCTAGAGAGGTGAGTATCCCGACTAGTCACTCGGTTTAGACCTCTTTTCCAACTCATGATATTCATACCTAAGAGTTAATGTCTCCTATTGTCACCTAGAAAACCTCAACCCTACCTAAGACATGTCTTTCTTAAGATGACTGATGCAAGAGTGGTTTCTCTCATTAACTAAACTCACACCAACTTTTCAATTGTCATGCAAATCCTAAAAATCATCATATTGGCAAAAGATACATGAACGCGCAAAGAGAATTAATAACCTAAGACATAGGAATTTTTTCCCTTTTATGAACTAAGCCTACATTAACTCATATCAATTTCCCAATCTATTTATGAATTAATATAAACACTTTAGAACACCAATTAACCAATTGAAGCATTAATCATAGAGAGAAACACCAAATAATGAAAAGTCATACTTATAATTGCATAAAAGTATATTGAATAAGAGAGAAAATCAAATTAAGTCATCCCAAATACTAAAAGAGAGTCAACACAAAAATAGGTAAAGAGAAAAACAAAACCCAAAATTGAACGGAGCCATGGACGTCCGGAGAAGCTGTCACCTCCTCCATGGCCTTGACACCGGCCCTCAAGGGCCTAGCCTTCCTCTCCCCCAAGAAATTGCCTCCATGTCTCCCAAAGGTTTTTTATTTGGTTTAGGAGAAAAGAAAGATGAAAAAGATCCTTATAAAATAGGTTAAAAACTGATTTTATAGTGAATTTCGTAATCTATGCCTATTTTGTCTTTTTCTGATGCAGCAGACGATCCTGTGCGGTCAGGTGCACCGTAACCCTTGTAAGATCAAGTTTTGATCTAGTAGTACAACTCTATGTTTTGATGATTACAAGTTAACCTTTTGATATGAACAATTGTGGTACTCTAACGTGTTTTTCTGAGTGTGCTATTTACAGGCTCTGACCCTGACTCAATTTCACACAAATCAGAAGCACTGTGTATAAAGGGTAACCCAAGCAACGCTTTCGCATTCACCATGTTCAGTATGAACAGTGGAAAAGCTTCAGAAGATCTGAAGCTATACAAACTCTGATGAGGACTCAGTCGCTAGAAGCTCTGATGATCCAGAAGTTCTGACAACCAAGAAACACTGAAGGTTCAGATGTTCCGATGGTGTAGAAGACTCTGAAGATCCAGAAGCTGGATAGTGGAAACTCTGAAGTCCAGAAGCAAGAAACTCTGAAGGCCATGTTCTTCCCTCTGAGTTCAGAATCAGAAGATACAATGGTCAGAGGATCTGTGCTATCCCTCTGACTCTGATCAACCGGCTTCACAAGTTCCAATACGAAGCATTCCTCTGATCAGAAGTCTCCTAGGTTAAAAGGTCAAGTCGCTATCCAAGTACAAAAGCAAGTGTACCTTCCTGACGACCTACCTAACGTTCTCAGCCACAGCAGAAGCTGGATTTTCCAGAACTGCCCTCCAACGGTAGCATTTCCCATGCAACGCTCAACCCTAATCCTTGGAGTATATATAGAGGCTGAAGATTGAAAGAAGCGGCTAGAAGAAAAAATATACAAGAAGCAATACACACGCGCAAGATATATTCTAAGCTTTCTTTCATCTTGTAATTTATTTTAGTTTACACTCAGCTTATTCAGAAGCAAACCCTTGTAAACACCAACCTCAAACAGTTGTTTGATTTTCCTTTAGGAGATCAAGGTTGATCGGATCCTAGAGAAGACTAAGAGAGTGAATCTTAGTGTGAGCTAAGTCAGTGTAATTGTTAGTCACTTGTAGGTTTCAAGTGCAGTTGTAACTCTTACCTGATTAGTGGATTGCCTTCATTCTAAGAAGGAAGAAATCACCTTAACGGGTGGACTGGAGTAGCTTGAGTGATTTATCAAGTGAACCAGGATAAAATCCTTGTGTGCTTTTCTATCTCTATCTTTTGCACTTAGTTCTCGAAAAGATTTGTTAAAATCTTTAAGGTGGTAGTTTTGTACTGAAAACGTTATTCAAACCCCCCCTTTCTACCGTTTTTCATACCTTCAATTGGTATCAGAGCGCAAGTTCTGATTACCACACCTAACAGTGTTCAGTGATCCGGGCCGGTGTGAAAAACAATGGCTGCCACCACCAGTGAAACTCAAAGAGATGGTTACAACGCAAAGCCTCCTATGTTCGATGGTCAAAGGTTCGAATATTGGAAAGATAGACTGGAAAGTTTCTTTCTGGGTTTCGATGCAGATCTCTGGGACATTATTGTGGATGGCTATGAGCGTCCAGTTGATGCAGATGGCAAAAAGATCCCAAGGTCAGAGATGTCTGCAGATCAAAAGAAGCTGTACTCACAACATCATAAAGCTAGAGCAATTCTTCTAAGTGCTATCTCCTATGAGGAGTACCAGAAGATTACAGATCGTGAGTTTGCTAAAGGCATTTTTGATTCTCTGAAGATGTCTCATGAAGGAAACAAGAAAGTCAAAGAATCAAAGGCATTGTCTTTGATCCAAAAGTATGAATCCTTCATCATGGAGCCAAATGAGTCCATTGAAGAAATGTTCTCCAGATTTCAACTGCTTGTAGCTGGCATACGTCCTCTCAACAAGAGCTACACAACAAAAGATCACGTCATAAGGGTCATCAGGTGTCTTCCTGAAAGTTGGATGCCTTTGGTGACTTCAATAGAGCTCACGAGAGATGTTGAGAATATGAGTTTAGAAGAACTCATCAGCATTTTGAAATGCCATGAGCTGAAGCGCTCAGAGATGCAAGATCTGAGGAAAAAGTCCATAGCCTTGAAATCCAAATCTGAAAAGGCTAAGGTTGAGAAGGCAAAGGCTCTTCAAGCTGAAGAAGAAGAATCTGAAGAAGCATCAGAAGACTCTGATGAAGATGAGCTGACTCTGATCTCCAAGAGACTCAACCGCATCTGGAAGCACAGGCAGAGCAAGTTCAAAGGCTCTGGAAAGGCAAGAGGAAAGTCTGAATCCTCAGGTCAGAAGAAGTCATCAATCAAGGAAGTCACTTGCTTTGAGTGCAAAGAATCAGGGCATTACAAAAGTGACTGTCCAAAATTGAAGAAGGACAAGAAGCCAAAGAAGCACTTCAAGACCAAGAAGAGTCTGATGGTGACATTCGATGAATCAGAGTCAGAGGATGTTGACTCTGATGGTGAAGTCCAAGGACTCATGGCTATTGTCAAAGACAAAGGAACAGAGTCAAAGGAAGCTGTTGACTCTGACTCAGAATCAGAAGGAGATCCAGACTCTGACGATGAAAATGAGGTATTTGCTTCCTTCTCTACCTCTGAACTGAAACATGCTTTGTCTGATATCATGGATAAGTATAACTCCTTGTTGTCTAAGCATAAGAAGCTGAAAAAGAACTTATCTGCTGGTTCTAAAACTCCTTCTGAACATGAGAAAATCATATCTGATTTGAAAAATGATAACCATGCTTTAGTTAATTCTAACTCTGTGCTTAAGAATCAAATTGCAAAGTTAGAAGAAGTTATTGCCTGCGATGCCTCTGATAGTAAGCATGAATCTAAGTATGAAAAATCTTTTCAAAGATTCCTGGCTAAAAGCGTAGATAGAAGCTTAATGGCTTCAATGATCTATGGTGTAAGCAGAAATGGAATGCATGGCATTGGCTATTCTAAACCAATTAGAAATGAGCCTTCTGTGTCTAAAGCTAAATCCTTGTATGAATGCTTTGTTCCCTCTGGTACCATATTGCCTGATCCTGTACCTGCTGAAGTTGCTAAAAACCCTCTTAAAAAGGGATCTTTCTCTATGACTAAATATCATGCAAATATTCCTTTAAAATATCATGTTGAGACACCCAAGGTGATCAGAACCTTTGGGGTAACTAACAAAAGAGGACCCAGAAAGTGGGTACCTAAGGACAAGATTATCTATGTTGCAGATATCCTTGATAGCTCCACTGAAACACCAATCATGGTATCTGGACAGTGGATGCTCGCGTCACATGACGGGAGAAAAGCGTATGTTCCGAGAGCTGAAACTTAAGCCTGGAGGCGAAGTTGGCTTTGGAGGAAATGAAAAGGGTAAAATTATTGGTACTGGTACTATTTGTGTAGATAGTAGTCCATGCATTGATAATGTTTTATTGGTAGACGGCTTAACACATAACTTATTGTCTATAAGTCAATTAGCTGACAAGGGTTATGATGTTATATTCAATCAAAAGTCCTGCCGGGCTGTAAGTCAGATCGATGGCTCTGTTCTGTTTAACAGCAAGAGGAAGAACAACATTTATAAGATCAGATTATCTGAGTTGGAGGCTCAGAATGTGAAGTGCCTTCTGTCTGTTAATGAAGAGCAGTGGGTATGGCATAGACGGTTAGGGCATGCCAGTATGAGAAAGATTTCTCAGCTGAGCAAGCTAAACCTTGTCAGGGGCTTACCCAATCTGAAGTTCGCTTCAGACGCTCTTTGTGAAGCATGTCAGAAAGGCAAATTCACAAAAGTCCCTTTCAAGGCAAAGAATGTTGTCTCAACCTCAAGGCCGTTAGAACTTCTGCATATCGACCTGTTTGGACCAGTGAAAACTGAGTCTATAGGTGGCAAGAGATATGGGATGGTTATCGTTGATGACTATAGCCGCTGGACATGGGTAAAGTTTCTAACCCGCAAGGATGAGTCTCATGCTGTGTTCTCTACCTTCATTGCTCAAGTGCAAAACGAGAAGGCTTGTAGAATTGTGCGTGTCAGAAGTGACCATGGTGGAGAGTTTGAGAATGACAAGTTTGAGAGTCTGTTTGATTCCTATGGAATTACACATGATTTCTCTTGTCCCAGAACTCCTCAACAAAATGGTGTTGTTGAGAGGAAGAACAGAACTCTTCAGGAGATGGCTAGAACCATGCTCCAAGAAACTGGCATGGCTAAGCACTTTTGGGCAGAGGCAGTAAATACAGCATGTTACATTCAGAACAGAATCTCTGTGAGACCAATTCTGAATAAGACTCCTTATGAATTGTGGAAGAACATAAAACCCAACATTTCTTATTTTCATCCTTTTGGCTGTGTTTGTTATGTTCTCAATACTAAGGATAGATTGCATAAGTTTGATGCTAAATCTTCTAAGTGTCTATTACTTGGTTATTCTGATAGATCTAAAGGTTTTAGATTTTATAATACTGATGCTAAGACTATTGAAGAATCTATTCATGTTAGATTTGATGATAAGCTTGACTCTGACCAGTCAAAGCTAGTTGAAAAGTTTGCAGATTTAAGCATTAATGTTTCTGACAAAGGCAAAGCTCCAGAGGAAGTTGAGCCAGAGGAAGATGAACCAGAGGAAGAAGCTGGTCCCTCTAACTCACAAACTCTGAAGAAGAGCAGAATCACTGCAGCTCATCCTAAGGAATTGATTCTGGGCAACAAAGATGAACCAGTCAGAACCAGATCCGCCTTCAGACCCTCTGAAGAGACCTTGCTGAGTCTGAAAGGATTGGTGTCCTTAATTGAACCCAAGTCCATAGATGAAGCTCTTCAGGACAAGGATTGGATTCTGGCCATGGAAGAAGAATTGAATCAATTCTCCAAGAACGATGTTTGGAGCTTAGTGAAGAAGCCTGAGAATGTCCATGTTATTGGAACGAAATGGGTATTCAGAAACAAGCTAAATGAGAAAGGAGATGTAGTCAGAAACAAGGCAAGGCTAGTTGCTCAAGGCTACAGCCAGCAGGAAGGAATAGACTACACTGAAACATTTGCTCCAGTAGCAAGACTGGAGGCAATCAGACTATTGATTTCTTTCTCAGTAAATCACAACATAGTTCTACATCAGATGGACGTAAAGAGTGCCTTCCTAAATGGTTATATCTCAGAGGAAGTCTATGTTCATCAACCCCCAGGTTTTGAAGATGAAAAGAAACCAGACCATGTGTTCAAATTGAAGAAATCACTCTACGGTCTGAAGCAAGCTCCCAGAGCATGGTATGAGAGACTTAGCTCATTCCTTCTGGAGAATGAGTTTGTAAGGGGTAAAGTAGATACAACTCTCTTTTGCAAGACTTATAAAGATGATATCTTAATTGTGCAAATTTATGTTGATGATATTATATTTGGTTCTGCTAATCAATCTCTATGCAAAGAATTTTCTGAGATGATGCAGGCTGAATTTGAGATGAGTATGATGGGAGAATTAAAGTACTTTCTGGGAATACAAGTTGATCAAACACCAGAAGGAACATATATCCATCAGAGCAAGTACACTAAAGAACTTCTGAAGAAGTTCAATATGCTGGAATCTACAGTGGCCAAGACTCCAATGCATCCAACATGCATTCTGGAAAAAGAAGATATAAGTGGTAAAGTATGTCAGAAGCTCTATCGTGGCATGATAGGTTCACTTCTGTACTTAACTGCATCTAAGCCAGACATATTATTTAGTGTTCATTTATGTGCTCGTTTCCAATCAGATCCAAGGGAAACCCACTTAACTGCTGTTAAGAGGATCCTAAGGTATCTGAAAGGCACCACTAACCTTGGCTTGATGTATAAGAAAACATCAGAGTATAAGCTTTCAGGTTATTGTGATGCTGATTATGCTGGAGATAGAACAGAGAGAAAAAGTACTTCTGGAAATTGTCAATTTCTGGGAAGCAATCTAGTCTCATGGGCAAGCAAGAGGCAATCAACCATTGCTCTATCAACTGCAGAGGCAGAATATATCTCAGCAGCAATATGCAGCACTCAGATGCTCTGGATGAAACATCAGCTGGAGGATTATCAGATCCTTGAGAGCAATATCCCAATCTACTGTGATAACACTGCTGCAATTTCGTTGAGCAAGAATCCTATCTTGCATTCAAGGGCAAAGCACATTGAGGTAAAGTATCACTTCATTAGAGATTATGTGCAGAAGGGCGTACTTCTTCTGAAGTTTGTTGATACTGACCATCAATGGGCAGATATCTTTACAAAGCCCTTAGCTGAAGATAGATTTAATTTTATTCTGAAAAATCTAAACATGGACTTTTGTCCAGAGTGAAGATAGATCAGAACCTCTGACTATGATACTTCTTGATCAGAAGATGTCTAGTCCAGAAGGTAACTCAATCAGAGTGTGTGTGCCCACTGGTACTGACTCTGAAGCTGAGACAACAACACGTGCGTCAGAATTTCTGATGCATAGTTCCTTGTGCCCGTGTGACAGTCTGTTGTGATTGCGTGTAGATATGCTTATCTCCTGTGTGTGATTGTGTATTTTACTGTTACTGTCTATCTTTAATTTTCAACCGTTGATCTTAAAGTGCTTTTTGAATCACCAACGGTTATTTGATAAAACCCACTATACACACACGTTCTCTCTCACTTCCGGTTTTCAATCTCGCACTCCCTGCTTTTCAAAACCGCCTCCTTCGTGATTTCTCTCTCGATCTCTCTTCATCCTTCAAACTTCATCTTCTACCTCAAACCTTCAACCTCTTCAAAATGGTGAGACAAACCAGAAGATCTACTGCCGATGCACCTCAGTTCCCTCACATGGTAGTCGGTTTGGCAACGGGCCAACGGGGCTCTGAGAACCCAGCACAAGAACAAGCTCAAGCTCAAGAGGAGATTGTTCCTATTGCAGAACGGGGCTGTGCCGTTCACTGTGTATTTCCTCCTGAGGAACTCCAAGTCCTGGCAGAATGGAGATTCAACCTCGACAACTTGGCTGCAAATGGGTTTGATCTCCGTCCTGAAGTCCAAGCTCAAGGTTGGGGAAACTACTTCAATCGACTTCGAGGACCGGTGTATGAGAAGCTAGTAAAGGAATTCTGGAAGCACGCTGATTGTGATGACACTCAGGTGGTTTCTTACATACTGGGTAGGAAGATCATCATCACGGAGAAGTCATTCGTGAATCTGCTAGGTGCAGAAACTGCTCATGGGTATCGGTTCTCACTGACGGAATCGAAGCTGAAACCCAGAACCAAGGACATCGTCAACAAGGCCCTGTACACCACTTTCAAACCGGGCAAGACGAGCTACAAAGTGATGGACCTTCACCCCAAACTCAGGGTCTGGCACAAGATCCTGCTCAACTGCATCAATCAACGACCAAAGGGCAGTTCTCCAGACTACATCAACTTCAATCAGAAGGCGATGCTGTTCTTCATTCAAGACAAGGAGAAGATCTGCCTTCCCTACTTCCTGTTCTCCTATTTGAAGGAATGCATCCGGAAGTCTCGCACCACCTCCTCCATCAAGTCAGCCATCAAATATATCCCTTTTGGGAGGCTGATCTCAGACTTTCTCATTGAAAGCAACTTGGTGCAAGATTTGATCAATGCTGGTTGCACAGAGGACTTGAGCACAATTGTTAGCGATGTCTTCACTGCCAACTCTCTGAAGAAGATGGGTTTGGTCCAGAAGAAGATTGCTCCTGCTCATGAGGACACATCTTCTGAGATCAGAGGAAGAAGAATGCCTCTGAATGACTACCCTCTGTGGACTCAAGCAGACCATCCTGAAGCCATCAGATGCTATGTTGAAGACCTCAGGGCTCAAGGATTCGAGATTGACCTTGATGATTTCGTCAGCAGACTTCCACCAGCTCCAGAGTTTCCTTCTCCTCCCAAGAAGAAAACCAAGAGGAAGATGATTCTGGACGAATCCTCAGAGGAATCTGATGTCCCTCTGGTCAAGAAGGCGAAGAGCAAGCCTGATGATGATGATGGTGATGATAGTGAGGATGGTCCTCCAAAGAAGAAGCAGAAGAAAGTCAGAATTGTGGTGAAGCCTACTCGGGTGGAACCAGCTGCTGCAGAGGTCAGAAGGACTGAACCTCCTGCCAGAGTGACTCGATCATCAGCACATACAAGTAAGCCTGCACTTACCTCTGATGATGATTTGAATTTATTTGATGCACTCCCAATTTCTGCCTTACTCCAACACTCTTCAAATCCCCTCACTCCTATTCATGAATCCCAGCCAGCCGCACAAACCACCTCTCCACCACATTCCCCAAGATCTTCATTCTTTCAACCTTCTCCTGCTGAAGCACCACTCTGGAATTTGCTTCAGAACCAACCCTCTAGGTCAGAAGATCCAACCTCTCTCCTTACCATTCCATACGACCCATTACCTTCTGAACCCATCATCCCCAACCAACCAGAACCCAAACCAACAGAACCACAACCCAGAACGTCTGATCACTCTGCTCCCAGAGCATCAGCACGTCCTGCTGTCAGAACCACGGATACAGACTCTTCATCAGCCTTCACACCTGTATCCTTCCCCATCAATGTCTTTGACTCTCCTCCCTCCAATACCTCTGAATCACTTAGAAAATTCATGGAGGTTAGGAAAGAGAAGGTATCTGCCTTGGAAGAATATTACCTTACCTGTCCAAGCCCTAGGCAATATCCTGGCCCTAGACCTGAACGTCTAGTTGACCCAGATGAACCTATCTTGGCCAATCCTATCCAAGAGGCAGACCCCTTAGTCCAACAGGCTCACCCTGTCCCTGACCAACAAGAGCCAATTCAACCAGACCCTGAACCTGAACAATCAGTATCTAACCAATCCTCGGTTAGATCACCTCACCCTCTGGTTGAAACTTCAGACCCTCACCGTGGAACCTCTGAACCCAATGCTCCCATAATTAACATTGGTTCTCCACAAGGTGCCTCTGAAGCTCATAGCAGCAATCACCCAGCCTCTCCTGCACCCAACCTCTCCATCATTCCCTATACTCACCTTCAACCCACATCTCTCTCTGAGTGCATCAATATTTTCAATCATGAAGCCTCCTTGAGGCTCCGCAATGTGCACGGTCAGACTGACCTCAGTGAGAATGCTGAAAATGTGGCTGATGAGTGGAACGATTTGAGCACTTGGCTGGTGGCTCAGTTTCCCGTTATGCTGCAGCTCCTGCATGCAGAGGGAAGTCAGAGCATTGAGGCTGCAAAGCAAAGGTTTGCTAGGAGGGTGGCTCTTCATGAACTCGAACAGAGAACCAAGCTTCTTGAAGCCATTGAAGAAGCCAAGAGACAGAAAGAACAAGAAGAAGAAGCTGCCCGTCAAGCAGCAGCTCAGGCTGAACAAGCCAGACTTGAGGCAGAACGTCTTGAAGCTGAGGCTGAGGCAGAGCGACTTGCACCAGTTCTGTTTACTCCTGCTGCTTCTGCTTCCATTCCAGAACCTCAAGCTGCTCAGAACGTTCCTTCCAGCTCTACTCCGACAAGCTCATCCAGACTCGACATCATGGAACAACGTCTTGACACTCATGAATCCATGCTGATTGAGATGAAGCACATGATGATGGAACTTCTGCGCCGTACTGACAAATCTTAGTGTTTTTTAGGATCTCTTCTTTTTCTTCCTTTTCCTTTTTATTTAACGTTGTTTTATTTCAACTCTGCGTATTTACTTACTTTAATTTGTTCATTTGTGATTCTATATGCATATATCTATAAATATTTGTGGCACATATGTTTGCAAAACCTGTTTTATTCATAAGTGTTCTATGTTTACATCATAATTCTTTCCATCATACATTATTCCCTATATCTAGAATGGAGGATCCTTCCTCATTCTTCTGCATTCTTGGCGCTGCTCCACTCTTTCCTTCTCCAGA
Source organism: Lotus japonicus (assembly GCF_012489685.1). Classification (NCBI taxonomy): domain Eukaryota; kingdom Viridiplantae; phylum Streptophyta; class Magnoliopsida; order Fabales; family Fabaceae; genus Lotus; species Lotus japonicus. The sequence goes on along the minus strand of NC_080045.1, from coordinate 36,379,213 downwards.
CGATCCAATGCATACTCTATGTTGCCAAGTTTGATGCTTAGATCATCTTTTTCTAGACTATCTTCTGTCGTCTTAAGTCTCTTTTCCACAGTCTCCTTCTCTTCCAGCAGATTCAGCTCCCGCTGGCAAAGCTCCTGAATCTCTTCCACGAAGCAGAGGAACTCCTTCAGATCTTTCTCCATCTCTGGACCAAGATCTTCTTCAAGCAGTGTCTTCGTCAGCTCTTGTATGGTCTTTGTACCATCGGGATGCCTAATATTGAGGAACATATCTTCCTCAAACGCCTTCCTTCTGAGCTCTTCTAATGCCATTCTGTATGATGCCATTTTTTTCTGAATATTATTCGAGGTGTGAAGCTTACCTTTCTCTCCAACGCTTTTATAGGCTTCACTTTCTCTCTGAAAGTTAATGCTCTTACAGTTTCTCGAGGTTAAGTACTTGGTAACTGACCCTTCTATTTCCTCACTTGACCGGTGGTAAACGTTCATCCCTTGCATTAACTCTTCTATTTATTATCGCCTCACTCTGATTCTTACATCGTCTTCATTTTCTTTCAACTTAGACCTTCTCTACGGGGGAAGTACCTTGTACTTCAAGCTAAGTTTTTCACACCCCAAGCTTTTTGCTTATGACAAAAAGGGGGAGTAAACCCACAGTTTTTGATGTAAGATGTGTTAGTGTGACTTATTTTTCTTTTGGAGATTTTAAGAGTTCCACCTTCATGACCATAGATGTGTCACTGGGCAAATACAAGGAATACATTTCACTTCTTCTGAAGTGATTCTAAGTTGACTCTGATACCCAAGACTCTGATACCTTGTCCATGACTCTGATCACTTATGCGCTCTGATTATTCGTTTTTCATCTATGTCATAAGCTTTTCACTCTGAACTCTTATATGATTTAGCTCAGAATCTAGACTTTACTAACGTTTTCATCAAGTATTAGATTCAGGGGGAGCTAAGCTCAGAATCAAGCAGTGACTTGAATTCAGAATGAGCAACATAAACTATTCACATCAGGATAAGTCTTATTCTATATCTCTAAACTCTGAGTGAATTCAGTTTAATGTTTAAGAATTGTTCATCAAAAATCTTAGTTTTGTCATCATCAAAAAGGGGGAGATTGTAAGATCAAGTTTTGATCTAGTAGTACAACTCTATGTTTTGATGATTACAAGTTAACCTTTTGATATGAACAATTGTGGTACTCTAACGTGTTTTTCTGAGTGTGCTATTTACAGGCTCTGACCCTGACTCAATTTCACACAAATCAGAAGCACTGTGTATAAAGGGTAACCCAAGCAACGCTTTCGCATTCACCATGTTCAGTATGAACAGTGGAAAAGCTTCAGAAGATCTGAAGCTATACAAACTCTGATGAGGACTCAGTCGCTAGAAGCTCTGATGATCCAGAAGTTCTGACAACCAAGAAACACTGAAGGTTCAGATGTTCCGATGGTGTAGAAGACTCTGAAGATCCAGAAGCTGGATAGTGGAAACTCTGAAGTCCAGAAGCAAGAAACTCTGAAGGCCATGTTCTTCCCTCTGAGTTCAGAATCAGAAGATACAATGGTCAGAGGATCTGTGCTATCCCTCTGACTCTGATCAACCGGCTTCACAAGTTCCAATACGAAGCATTCCTCTGATCAGAAGTCTCCTAGGTTAAAAGGTCAAGTCGCTATCCAAGTACAAAAGCAAGTGTACCTTCCTGACGACCTACCTAACGTTCTCAGCCACAGCAGAAGCTGGATTTTCCAGAACTGCCCTCCAACGGTAGCATTTCCCATGCAACGCTCAACCCTAATCCTTGGAGTATATATAGAGGCTGAAGATTGAAAGAAGCGGCTAGAAGAAAAAATATACAAGAAGCAATACACACGCGCAAGATATATTCTAAGCTTTCTTTCATCTTGTAATTTATTTTAGTTTACACTCAGCTTATTCAGAAGCAAACCCTTGTAAACACCAACCTCAAACAGTTGTTTGATTTTCCTTTAGGAGATCAAGGTTGATCGGATCCTAGAGAAGACTAAGAGAGTGAATCTTAGTGTGAGCTAAGTCAGTGTAATTGTTAGTCACTTGTAGGTTTCAAGTGCAGTTGTAACTCTTACCTGATTAGTGGATTGCCTTCATTCTAAGAAGGAAGAAATCACCTTAACGGGTGGACTGGAGTAGCTTGAGTGATTTATCAAGTGAACCAGGATAAAATCCTTGTGTGCTTTTCTATCTCTATCTTTTGCACTTAGTTCTCGAAAAGATTTGTTAAAATCTTTAAGGTGGTAGTTTTGTACTGAAAACGTTATTCAAACCCCCCCTTTCTACCGTTTTTCATACCTTCAACCCTCACGAGACAAGACGTTGGATAACAAGGGCTGTTACGTGGCGTCACGAGATGCGAGGGCACATGGTAGGTTCATGGACCCGCGGCGCACTGAATAACAGCTCCATTCAAGCTACGAATTTTCTTTTTCTTTTTCCTTTTTATTTCTGATTTTCTCTCTCTTCTCATATCTTCTCCTAAAATAACAAGAAAATAATATAAATAGAAGATAAAAATAAGATAACAACTTAAAATAAACTTATCCAAGCATAAATTAAAGTAAATAAATCCTAATAATATCTAGAAAATAATATAAAATATAGAAAAATACTAAAACTTAATAAAAATATTAAAATGCATGAAATAAGTCTTAAGTGTCCTAAAATTACTAAAATATCTTAAATAATATATTAAAATGCATGAAATAAACTAGAAAAATAGCCTTAAATCCCAGGTCATCAATGCTTGCCGCCAGAGAAATATGAAGATGTGATGTCAGAAGTTCATGAAGGGGTCGGTGCTAGCCATATAGGAGGGAGGTCCCTGGCGTGAAAGGTTCTAAGGGTTGGGTTCTACTGGCCGACGTTGAGGAAGGACTGCATGGAATTCGTAAGGAAATGCGAGAAATGTCAGGTGTTTGCAGATTTCCCAAAAGCGCCGCCAGAACAGTTGGCGACCATGAGTACCCCATGGTCGTACGCCATGTGGGGGCGGACTTGGTTGGACCTTTCCCAGTAGCCAAGTCCCATATGAAGTTCATCCTGGTAGCTGTAGACTATTTTACAAAGTGGATTGAGGTGGAGCCGCTCGCCAAGATCACTTCCGCGAAAATTGTTAATTTTTACTAGCGACGGATCGTTTGCAGGTTTGGGGTACCCCAGGCGATATTGTCCGACAATGGGACCCAGTTAATGAGTAAGCAGACACGGGAATTCTGCAAAGAGATGGGAATCCATATGAGGTTTACTTCGGTTGAACATCCGCAAACAAATGGGCAGGTAGAATCAGCGAACAAGGTGGTTCTACGAGGATTAAAGCGGCGACTGAACGAGGCTGGTGGCGCATGGTTGGACGAACTCCGAGTGGTTTTGTTGTCCTACAATACAACTGAGCAATCAAGCACAAGAGAAACGTCGTTTAGAATGACTTATGGGACGGACGCCATGCTCCCTGTTGAAATTGATAACTTTTCTTGGCGAACTTAACCACGCTTGGAAGGTGAGAACCAGGCAAACATGGCGATGGAGCTGGATTTGTTGTCTAAAACTCAAGAGGAAGCTCATGCGCGTGAAGCGGCGATGAAGCAACGAGCGGCGGCGAAGTACGAGTCAAACTTTCGCCCAAGGACGATGCAAGTAGGAGATTTGGTTCTCAAATGGAGAACAGGTGTTGTAGGAAATAAACTAAGTCCAAACTGGGAAGGACCTTACAGGATTGTGAAAGTTCTGGGCAAGGGAGCTTATCATCATGAGGAACTAGATGGAAGACAAGTGCCGCGATCGTGGAACGCCACAAGTCTTCGGTATTATTACAGCTAGGCTGGAAGGGGGAAGGAATACGAAGTTTTCTCCAAAGAAAGTTAAATAAAGACGCACTCTTTTTCTCCCAGAGTGGAGTTTTTTAATGAGGTTTCAAGGAAATGTAATAACATGTTGACTAAAGCTTGATGAATATAAATGAAAAGAGGTATTTTTAGAAATTCCTATGATTGAAATTACCAATCGAAAATTAATGCTGAATTACGGCGGTTGCTAGGTGGGACAATATTGATCCCCAAAGGGGCTGGGTGGAACCCTGAAGGCGGCGATTCCACCATGACCTTTGACGTATGGGAATCGCCCCGGAAAGTCCAAAGTAACCGCCAGATCCGTTGAGGATGTGTAGGGTAAGTCTCCCTAGAATAAGGGCGAGCGCCTCTGACTAGGCAAAAGCCGTGGGCCACCGAAATGGTCATTAGGACCTGAGCACTGTAAGCCCCGGGCAAAGTCCTCAAGAATAGAGGCCGCTTTCCCTCTTTAGGGAAGGTGTTTAAAAGCCTTGGCAGGGATAAACCAAGCATGAAGTCCTAGTCAAATTTTACACGCTAAAATCGTTAAACGTAATTCAAGTAAAAAATGATGTGTGAAATAATAGTGCAAGTAATAAGGTCGGCGAATGAATAAGGTGGTAGGCGAGTACGATGTTACTTACGAGGAACGGAAAATGTGCTAAAGTGAAAGGCGAAAGCGCGGTAACTTAAGAAAAACAAAATGCATTAAGGCCCAGAGGGCGAGTCAATTACAGAAAGCCCCGAGGGGCGAGCGAATTTAAAAAAAAAACACAAAACAAAGAGCGCAACATGATCAAGGTAAAATATTAAAAAACTTAATTTTTTTGATTGTTCACATTCTGTTCTTCATCATTTCCTGCAGCCCAAAGATTTGGCCCCAGCCTTGGCGGATCATCCAGCCTAACCAGCCCAGCGTCCGTTATCTCCTTAAGCATTCCCATTGGACTCAAATCAACGTTAGGGAAAAGCCATTGAGCCTGATCTTTCGCAAGGTAGAAACCTTCCTCGCGCTGCTCATAGGCGTCATCCACAGCCGCTTCCCTCGCCTTGGGGGCCTTCTCTTTCTCTTCAGCCAACTCCTTCTTTTTCGCCTCAAGCTCCGCTCTCATCGAGCTAAGTTCCTGGTCCTTGACAGCGAGGGCGTCGTCCTTGGCCGCCAAAGCCTGCTACGCCTGTTGATCCTTCTCCTATAGCCCCGCATCAAACTCGGCGATCCGCATGTCACAATAACCGAGGTCAACCCTTACTTGGGCCAACTCGGTGGCAACAGAGTTCAGCTTCTTCTCAACAGCGATCTTCTCTCTCGCCGCCCCAATCACTATCTTGTCCAAGTGATCACCACACATGGAGTGGTCGGCTTGGAGCGCAGCATAATCAGCTCGAAGCTTCTCTACTTCAGCAGCAGAGGCCCCGAATTTCCTGAAGGCATGAGCAAAGATGCACCCGGCGTGCAAGATTGACGCCACACAGTCCTATCCCGCCTCTTCAACCCCTTTGCTGAAGACTTCCCCTTCTAGTTATTCATGGTTAATTCTGGAAAGTATGAAATCTATAGGGTCTGCGGCGTTGCGCAGCATGACAGGCGGTCAGAGTGACCTTCTTTTTCGCCAGAGTCAGCGTGGCCTTCTTTTTCACCAGTCCCTTAGTGAACAGGGCTGGGATTCCCGGTATCTTGGTGGGTCGGCGAGATCGTCGATGCTTGATGGGTTGGCGGCGGAGATGGCTGGCGAGGAGGAGGCTTCAGGGTAGAGTTTTCTTCCTCTTGGCGAGTGGAGGCGTCGGGGCAAGGCTGGGAGGACTCAGTCGCCTTTTTCTTGGCCAGCCTCCTCACGGCGGCGAGCTGGAGCTCTTCATTGGTAAACTTCATTTCAGCTGCAAGAAGAAGGGAGAACAAGTTAAACTCGGTTCAAACGTAATTTTTAACCGGATAAGAAGCAACAAGAAATAAAAATAATCAAGGAAAAAGGGAAGAAAAGCGAGGCAAATGGCAATATTTTAGGATAAGGCGACCTAAGTATTTTGGGGTTTGGAATGACGGGCGCCCTCGATAACCTTGGAGCAGTCAAGGATAGGAAGTTGGGCAAAGAAGCCGATGATGGTTTTGTCCTCGGCGGTCAGGGAATCTTCTTGAGGACCGACGATGCCGTTTGGAATCTTCTTGCGGGCGGTTCTGTAAGACCCTAGTTTTCAAGATAGGTTAAATAATAACCCGATTATTGAAATTGCTCAGAATACCCTTTTTAGGTTTTAGAATCTATTTCTTAGTTCAACTCTTATTGGACCGGTCTCGCCTCATAAGGGAGACTCGACCTCTATTCAGAGGCCTATCGACCTTGACACTCGACTCTTGAAGACTAGTTAATTGGGCTTGTAGTGAATAAAGGCCTATGGTGCCTAGACGAGGCCCAAATGTAATAGGTTTAGGTTTAGGGTTCAGCCCCACTATAAAAGGTGATCCCTCATTCATAATAAAAGATGTTTTCTCTTTGACATAACAATGGCTACCAATTCTACCCTAACCCTAGAGAAAGGTCATCATTGTTCATGTAAGAACATTTGGCGCCCACCGTGGGGCCGGTAAAACGTTCCCCACCTCTTGGAGTTGATCGGATGATGAGACTCTGGCGGCGATATTTCCGGCGAAGGAGAGGCACAGCCAATCGGAGCACAAAGCACCATCCCTTACCATTGCCTTCCCTAATTTCGGTGGATCAGAAGCATCTCCTGATTCTGTCGTCTGAGACCTCGCAGTCTCTGTTTTATTTCTTCCTTTCTAACATTGAAGATCTATTCGTGCTTCCGGATCTAATTCGGTGACCTCTTCTTCCTCACCACCGGCGGATCCTCTAAAGCTCACGCCGGCGCGTCCCGGAGCAAACGTCAAGAGTCAAGCGCGGGATCGAGATAAAGGAAAGCAGGGGAAGGGGGAGCGTGGGTGGTAGAAACGGCGGGAGGAGCTTGCAAAGCCCTGGTTTCGTCAATCACCACTCTCGCCTCCATCTCATTGTCGTCCGATCTGTTTCTTTCTAGCGAGATCTTTCCAGGAAGCTACCGAGCAAAGACAATAGAGACACGCCCAGGTCGAGAAGATCATCCATGTGGAAGCCTCTCTCTCCGAGCAAAGTGATGGTTTGTAGTGCCGCCCGCCGTGGCGTGCCGTCATTTTTTTATTCATCCATCCACGGTTCCTGTGATCTTTTTATCTCAATTATGCATAATACTTGTCTGATGAAGCTTAGCTATTGATGTTTTGCTGCCTACAAACTGCTCGATAAAATACTTGACTGGATTTCTCTCTGTTTTCATGGTGTTTGCTGTCAAATTCATCATGAATATTGGAAAGCTGGTCATATACAAGACCCCTGAGGATCTGGAACTGTGATATCACGCCAGCACGGGTTTGCATATTATCTTGGTTAATTTCCTTTCTGTCATCATTATGTGATTGTTGAGTGATTGAAATCAAGGACTGTTGTCTGATGTTAATTTCTCCTGTTTCAACTTAAGCTTGATAACAAGATCACTATCTTTTCTGGCTGGTTACGATGTGCATTCGTTGAACATGTAAAAGAGATTCTTGAGACATTTACTTCTCCAATATGTGATTTGTTAGTTAGTCCTTTCAAGTATTATGCCAGATTCTTTTCCAATTGATTTTGATTTACTATTTGGTTCCTCTGGTCAAGAGATTCTAGTGTGCATGCATGCTACATTGAGTTTACAACTGGGACCCAAAAGTTATTTCAGGAGTTCTGCTTTTATTACAAACATTGCCACCAGAGCCTGCTTTTGATTATGTTTTCTGGATTATACGTGTGTAATTTCTTGGTGTTAAATCTTGAAAGGTTCGATTTCATTAGTCTCAGTTGTCTAATATATGAATTTTTTTAGTGAAGAATAACAATCCAACTCTAGTCAACCATCAGATGGCTTTACCACTCTAAACAGTTGGCCTCTGGCGAGTTTTGAGTTTAAGTATTATATATTAAGGTGAACAAAAGCACAGTAAATAACTTAATCTGTTTAGAACTCAAAACCTTGTGCTGCGTGAATCAAAGTAAGTTTATCATGTTTTAACGGAGAACCTATGATATAGAAAATTCACATTTCAAGTTACTTGAAATTTACTTTATTGTGACTCCTATGCACATAGCTATTCCCCCCATGATTGAAGAGATAATGAGTAATTCCTTGTTCACAGGTTTCATTGTAGCTTCCAAGCATATCCCATGTTTGCTGAAATGCTTAGTCACAGTCATTTGAATGTACTTAATAATTGTTGCTCACTTGACTATGTTACTCTTATGTGCTGATGTATGAATCTGTTACTTCTAACACTGCTAGTTTTTTCTTCTGAAATTAATGTTATTGTTCTCTTCAATGTGACCATGTGAGTCAAAGAAGGTACATGACAGATCAAGAGGAAGAGGTGGATAATTTGGCATAATAATTGCCAGATGAAGTGCAGTGAGACATTACTTATTGGCAAGTCATAATTTCAGAGCTAGCCTGTATTCAATGTGTAAATGAAGAGGAGAAGAAAAAATAAAAAGGTTGTACAAAGTGGTTTGATGATGCTTTCACTCGAATGGAAAGGGCAGTAAACAATTATGAAGATAAAAAGTCAAGAGAATACAAAATGGCGCATCTGGAACTGAGACATTCTGTTTGGTTTGCATCATTTGCTCTTACAGTTTGCTGCTATTTACTCTTATAATTTGCTGATATGCCTGGAATGGTTTATTTTATGGTAAAGTGATATGCCAAACATGCTATAAGTATTAGGAACATACATTCAGGCATCTTATAATATATCAAGTTTCATTTGAATAGGTTATCTGGAATGAAAAGTTGTTGAAATTTAATTTGGAGTAGTACCCAGGTTTGAGTTCTATGTGTAATGCATTCTAAAGCTTACGGTAGTCATGTTACACTTGGACGCAAAATTGAAACCTTACTAGCTTTTTGCTCTCGTGGCCAAATTATCTCTTGCATATTAATTGGTGAAAAACTTTGCAATAGCCAAAAGTTATGTTACTGAATCACTGAGCATGTAGCGAGTTGATGTTCATGATTGTCCTTCTTCCACTTGCAATTGCATATGTATGTGATGAGCAAGAGCTTGCCATTCTATCTACTCGCTATTTCACAATTTTTAACTACCTGTCATGCAATAAGTATATATGCGACTACCTGCAATTATGTGTCATATGCACTGGTGGGAGGTTGATTAGCTATTTAATTGATTGCATGTTTAAAGCCTTGCTCACATGAATTTCTGGACTCACGCAATTTGAAACTAATATGTTTTCAAGTATGATAGATGTTTTTTAGTCACCTGGGGACACCCGGGGGTATTGGTTGTGACCGCCAGTCGAAGGGTTATCCCCATAATGAGTCGTCTAAGGGCAGCACGTGTTCATTGAGACTTGAGACAATTAGGACACGCTCATGCTTAAGACTTGACGTCTTGCGGGCATTTGGACCGGTCCCGCCTCATATGGGCGACTCGACTTCTATGGAAGGGACCTAGTGATCTTGGAGGGTCGGGACCAGATACTAAAGACGCACTTCATCCTTATGCACAAGGACTTGACGTCTTGCGGGCATGTGTACCAGTCTCGCCTCATAAGGGAGACTCGACCTCTATTCAGGGGCCTATCGACCTTGACACTCGACTCCTGAAGACTAGTTAATTGGGCTTGTAGTGAATAAAGGCCCATGGTGCCTAGATGAGGCCCAAATGTAATAGGTTTAGGTTTAGGGTTAAGCCCCACTATTCATTCATAATAAAAACCGGGCCGGGCCTCGCCCATTACATGTGGGATAGAGGCCGCACGGTTCAGCGAATTAATGACCAGTTCAAAAATATGATTTCACAAGTCAATATCTCCAACCCTTGCATGATTCTCCATGGCTATATGTTAGGCTGAGAAAATGTGATCGCCATCTCCAAAAACTGGGCCGGTCTCGCCCATTACATGTGGATAGAGGCCGCACGGTTCAGCGAATTAATGACAAGTTCAAAAGAATGATTTCACAAGTCAATATCTCCAACTCTTGCTTGATTCTCCATGCTATATGTTAGACTAGGGGTGCACATGGGTTGGGTTGGATGGATTTTGGTCAAAATAAAATCCGAACCGATCAAAATTGTCTGGGTTGGGTTGGGTTGGATTTCACGAATTTCTTCTTTGGACCCGATCCGAACCAACCCGACGAAGTTTGGATTGGGTTGGATGGATTTATTGGGTCACTATATTAAAATAATAATATATCTGAAATATTAAAAAATCTTGCAAAATTTATTATAAATTCAAAAAAAGTTATAAAAAATACTAAATATGTTATAATACTAAATAGCATGAAAAAGACACAAAATGTTATAGAAATAATACCACATAAATGACATATAGCCAAATATCATGAAAATATAAAACTTCATTACCAAATGACATGAAACAATCTAATATAAATAATATTTAAAAAGTGAAAAACAACACTAAATGTCATGCCATGACACTTAGAACTTAGATGTCTCCAACATGCCAAATAACTATATATAAACATGTAACAAATAACTACGAACAAATACTTTAAGTTCAAATATGACAAATAACTACAAATACTTAAGTCTCAAAGTTTTAAAAAGTCATTACTCCGACACTAGCACTCCAAGTATGAGTAAAATTATAAAAATTATTATTATATGTTTGGATTTTGGGTTGGGTTGGATGGATTTGAACTGAATCCGAAATCCGATCCGAACTTGGTTGGGTTGTAGTAAAATCCATCCGACTAACCCGATTGCCCGATCCAACCCGCATTTTTTCTATTGGATCGGATTGGGTTGGGCGGGTTCATTGGATTTACCCGGCCCATGTTCACCCCTATGTTAGACTGAGAACATGTGATCGCCATCTCCAAAAACTGGGCCGGTCTCGCCCATTACATGTGGGATAGAGGCCGCACGGTTCAACGAATTAATGATAAGTTCAAAAGTATGATTTTACAAGTCAATATCTTCAATACTCGCATGATTCTCCATGGCTATATGTTGGGCTGAGAACATGTGACTGCGTCGTTAGGAACGACACTGTGCAACAGATTTTGGCGGCTTGATCTCGTTATCTTATCATTGTCATCTTGGAGTAAAGACGCGCTTCGTCTTCGTGCTTCAGACTCGGCGTCTTGTGGGCATGTGGAGTGGTCAAATACTTCCCACATATGATGACCTTTTTAGGCATGGATGGTAACAAATGTATTTATTAATCGCTTGTGGCGGGTTGTACGTTCATTACGTCATTGTTGACACTTGTATTTATTAGTCACTTTTATGGCGAGTTGTATGTCTATTACGCCATGTTGGCGAGTTATATGCTTTATAGAGGGCGCACTCCACTGTCAAAGTCGAGATTAGAACGGTGTAGCCTGGAAGCCCAGTTGTAGGGGGACACCCGGGGGTATTGATTGTGACCGCCAGTCGAAGGGTTATCCCCATAATGAGTCGTCTAAGGGCAGCACGTGTTCATTGAGACTTGAGACAATTATGACACACTCATGCTTAAGACTTGACGTCTTGCGGGCATTTGGACCGGTCCCGCCTCATAGGGGCGACTCGACTTCTATGGAAGGGACCTAGTGATCTTGGAGGGTCGGGACCAGATACTAAAGACGCACTTCATCCTTATGCACAAGGACTCGACGTCTTGCGGGCATGTGGACCGGTCTCGCCTCATAAGGGAGACTCGACCTCTATTCAAGGGCCTATCGACCTTGACACTCGACTCCTGAAGACTAGTTAATTGGGCTTGTAGTGAATAAAGGCCCATGGTGCCTAGATGAGGCCCAAATGCAATAGGTTTAGGTTTAGGGTTCAGCCCCACTATAAAAGGTGATCCCTCATTCATAATAAAAGATGTTCTCTCTTTGACATAACAATGGTTACCAATCCTACCCTAACCCTAGAGAAAGGTCATCATTGTTCATGTAAGAACATTTATCTTACTAACTGGAATCAAAGAATTATTAGGCGTTAACGTTAAATTTAATGTAATTTTAGTAATAGTAATTAAAAACTTACTTAACTCAACAATAATTTCATTATTTTTAAATGAATAAAATTTTAACTAAAAAAAATAAAAAAATTTGATTCATTTCTTTTTTTCGTTAAAATACAACCCTGCCCCGAAACTGACCCACAACACTGCGCCCATTCGCTTCGCGCACGGGAAGGCAACGAAGTTTAGACTTCGAAGCAGTCCTGAGCGTCAAGATGGGCCAAGTTAATGTCCTCGGCAGATGGTTGGGGTAACAGTCTCTTATTTTCGCTTAGGTTTCCAATGTAACGTGTATGGAACTTAGACAAGTGTTTACTGAATTGGACGACTTTATGAAGAATAAAGTTCAAGAATTGACTAAGGATGGTACCATAGACAGTTTAAGTTATAGTTCAAGCATTTTCAACACCCGGCTTATGTTGAGAGTGTCCGAAAAAGGCTATTCCGCTTCTAGAGCACTGTTTACGCGAAATTCAAAATTGTTAGAAGAATAAGAACCTCCGAGTATTTTTCCCATGACCACTGTTTTCCTACGGAACCTTGGACTGTTCACATGATAGGTTTGGCTTCCCGGAAGACTGTCGAAGCTAGGCATTAATCTCTCGGGGACTTTAATTAAGACCCTTAATGAAACGTTTTTCTATTCGAAGCTTTTAACTAAGTTTCCATCCGCGGTGTCACAATTCTTTCAGCAATTGCAACATTTCTTCAGAAGGAAGTTTCTTCATCCGACGTCAACTGCAAAAAGTAGTTTTCCGGCGTATTTTGGCCAATACTGCGTTTATATCGTTTTCTTCAATTCGGAGAACTTCATTTTGAGTTCTGGCATTCTGTCGCCAGATATTCACTTCTTATCGTTATACGGAAGTATCAGAACGACCGGTTTTGAAAAACCTCAAAGTTTGCTTTTTCAGCTTCCGCTATAAAAGGCGGGAAATAAGAAAATATCTCATTTCCCACCATTAGAGAGAGAGCCGCGAGTTGTAGAGAGAGAGAGGGGGAGAGGATTTCTTCGCGAGTTCTTGTCAGATCGACCCGATTTTAGTTTCTCTTGAACGACAACGAGGTATTCTTGATATTTCATGCTTTTGTTTCTACTTCCTGTTGCTTTAAACCATGTCTTTTTGTGCTCAAAGTTTTGAGCATTTTCCAAAACTATCTTTTTAATTCGATTTTTCTTTATATCTACCTTCTACTACACAACAAGCTATATTCATCGTCGATGCGCGCTGATTTCGATCGAGTCGTCGTAGATCTGATAAACTGTGAAAATACTCATATTCACCTAAGTTCCTCTTTTTGAACCAAAAATTCACAACTGAACCTAGTGCCTTTAGAATTAGTTGTTATAAACGCTACGATCTAAGACCCTATTAAATTTCTTTTCAAAAATTTTTACTTTGAGTTTTGAGCATAAAGTTTGGACCCAAAAGCACCTAGTAGCATTGCAATTTCTAAAAAATTTATGAGCATTGATTTACCCTAGTTATACCCCTAGATTACCAGGAATTAAGTTAGATAGAAGAAAAAGCGTCGAAACGCAGTTTCAAGGGGGAGTGGCCGAGAGCTCTATGTGGGTTTGGGGGAGTTTTAATTTTTTTGTAAAAACTTGTCTTTTGTCCTAGATTCTCATACTATGAAACTTCTAAAGTTTTGTCGGGCGTTAGTTAAAATTGTTTAATTTTTTTTTATTGGTGTCGACTGAGTAATGTTGTTTTTACTCAAGGTTTGAGCTTGCGAACTTCTGGAGCTGCTGAGGGGTCGCTTGAGGAGCTTGAGGATCGTGAAGTTGGAAGAGATAGAGGTGAGGGCAACTTACACTCCTAGATAATGATTTAGGCGTCGATAACTTCGACTTGTTTATGTGACTGTTCGATATTGGTTGATCTGAATTGGAAAATGTTTTCTGAAGCTTATGTCGTTGATAAAACTTGAGACTTGTGTCTCCAAATTCTGGGGCTTCAGCCGACATATGTTTATAAGCTTTAATTGTTCTATGATTGATGTTGACTGAATCACATGCTTTATGTGCTAAGCGGCTAATTGTAGACTATGATAATATGTTTGAATATGCGTTATTGGATTGTACTAACTGCTTGTACAATTATTTATTCGTATATTGCGATACTTTCGGAGTGTGGGTAACGAGAGCTTATGCCATGCTAGTGACAGAAACCATTAAGAGAATGATCATTAGGTCGGACCAAGGTTTGAACCTTTGCTATTTTAGGAGATCGATATTGTTCTGTACTAGAGAAGCTTACGTAAGATAAGGAAAGAAAGCAAACCCTAGCAGAGCACTTAAAATAGCAAAGAAGTCAGAAAAGGTAAATTCTCATTAATGCTGAAAAAGGTGGTTCGTACAAGTTGATGACCTCCCCTTTTATAGAGGGTGTGGTCATGGTATGGACTTTTCCTATATTTGGGCCTGACAATCAGGGCCCAAATCCCTATGCATATAAGACAAATCCAACAGAACCTTTCAGCTGGCTCGCGGGTCCACCTAAGGAAGAGCAAAGATATTCGTTGTGTCGTTGATTCCCGCCATGGCTGTCTTCGTTCGGGTGATTACTTATTTTGGGCGAGCATTAGTATCCTTTATGTCCCGCCAAGTCCACATGCCCCCAAGACATGAGGCTCGGGTAACTTGAGTCGAAATGTCTTTAATATGCTGCTTCGCCGCCCAATTTTATTGTTCGCCTTGTGATGTGTCATGATATCACGTGGTCGCGGGAATGTCGCCACATTCTTGTTCATTCATTCACCGCCATTTCGTTGTTCGTTGATATGGCTACCTTCATGTTCCTTAATACATCGTCATTGTCATAACCGTCAGTCACGTCTTTTCAACTGACGCACGTAATCCTTGTTTTCCGGGATTTCGTCATCATTTGCCATGAATGCAGTTTCCGATTGTGCGTCTCGAGGAGTTACATCTTTTCACTCACACCTTTTCAAATTTCAAATCCCACGACTCTTCACGATCTTCTCCACTCATTCTCTCTCATCCTTTTTCTTCTATAAAAACCCCCTTTTTACTTTTCACTTTTCACTTATCTGAAACTCTTTCTCTGCGATTCTTACTTTCTCCTCTTTGAACTCCGGCGAACCTCCGTCACTCTAGCCTTCGTCATTGCGCGGTGTTCCCCCATAGCCGACGTCCTCCTTACCCAATCCTCCACTTCCTCCTCCGGTGAGTTCTTTCTCTTTCTTGAAACTGTTCATCTTTCTCTTTTTTCTTCTTGAACCTGTTCATCTTCTTCTTTTTTCCTTTTGAACCTGTTCATCTTCTTCTTTTTTCTTTTTATGAAATTACCCATTATGTCGTTGCAAAATATTAGTATTTCTTCCTTAGAACTTTCTTCACCCTCTACGGAGGGGGAAGTTTCTGCCCCCACTGTTATTGAAATTCATTCCTCGCCTTCTACTCATGAGGATTCCGGTCCCGCCGGCTCTGTAGATTCTATTCTTTCTTCTAATGGAGATTTGTCTTCACCCGAATGGCGCTCAAACGCGCATTTGGTTGAAGATAAATGTCTTTGGCGTTCCATCTGGGGCAGCATTGGGAGCATCAACTCGCTTCGAATATCTGCCCAAGGGTTTACAAAGATAAATCCCGCCACCTCTAATAACGAAGATCATCTGTTGAATGTTCTTCCATGTGGCGAGGGTGATTGTGTTCTTTTACGCAAAGAGTCATCCGATGAATCGCCCGATTTCTTTTTTGTTTATGGTTATTTTTTCTTGGACTTGAATATCAAACTTCCATTCTCGCCTTTTATATGTCACGTTCTTTCCTTTCTGAACGTGGCGCCTTGTCAACTCCAACACAACGCCTGGGGTTTTATCCGCTGCTTTGAAATTCTTTGCGAACACTTGAGTTTCACTCCCACCTACCCCTTGTTTTTCCTTTTCTATAAGTCAGTCACCACAAAACCTACATCTTTTAAGTGGGTTCCCCTTTTAGCCCGCAAGAACATGAGCCGATTCACCGCCCTTAAAAGCCATTACAAAGTGTGGCAGAAAAAATACTTCAAAGTTATGCAGTCGCCGGAAATAAATAACTTGTTTCGAGATTCCGATAGTAATCCTCTCTTCCCCTTTTATTGGACAAAGAATCCTCGCCGAAAAATCTCCGTTTCATATGACGCCTTGGATGATTCTGAGCGAGGGATCGTCGATTATCTTCGCACACTGCCAGTAATCTCTGGTCATGACTTGATTGAGGCGTCGAAATCCGGCACTTTAAATCAATTTTTTAGTAAGTTTATAATCTTTGCACATAACTTGCTTTTCTTTTTATTCATGTGTTCTGTCTAATTGATATTTTCCGTGTAGCTACGATGGGAAAAGGCAAGGTCGATGCTAACCCGCTTAAGATGAAGGAATACCTCGCCCAATCTGCTGCGGCGGCGAGGAAAAGGGCCGAGGCTGATCAGAAGAAAAAGAATGAAGGTGCTTCGGACTCTGATAACACCAGGGACCCTAAGCGCCAAAGAACTTCAGGCGCTGCTGAAAAAACTGCTTGTGGTAAACCTCTTCACCAGTCAACTCTCAATCCAACAGGCTTGGCCTCCAAAAGTCAGCCCGCGGAGAAAAAGAAGGGACATGACAATGTCCCGCCACCCCACCAGGATCCAAGTGTGTTGACCAACCGCCCGTTAACTCCATTTAGCCATGCTGGCACTAGCTCAGCCATTGGCGGCGAGGCTCCTCCCCCTTTGCTGAGCTTATCTGATCCTCACTTCAACGGGTTGGATTTCATGGCTCGAACTTTTGACAACCGCATTCACAAAGATGTCTCCGGTCAAGGCCCCCCCAACATTGCTTCTTTGGCCATTTACCATGCGCTTTCTGCCGCTAGCACCGTGGCGGGCATAGCGCAGTGCGTGAAAGAACTGCAGTCAGCCAAGAATCGTTTTGAGAAGAAGGCGACTGATTATAAGGCTGCATATGAGTGAGCAAAAGTCGATGCTGAGACAGCCAACAAACATTTGAAGTCTGCTGAGGAGAAATGTGCTAAGTTAACTGATGACTTGGCTGCTTCTAACCTACTCCTTCAGAAGACCAAGTCCTTGAAAGAAGCCATTAATGACAAACACACTGCTGCGCAGGCTAAGTGCCAAAGGCTGGAGAAGAAGTATGAACGCCTGAATGCCTCCATTTTAGGGCGCGCCTCCCTCCAATTTGCTCAAGGCTTTCTGGCGGCCAAAGAGCAAATAAGTGTTGTTGAACCAGGCTTTGATCTTTCCCGCATTGGGTATCTGAAGGAGATCAAGGATGGTCAAGTGGTTGGCGATGATGACATTGGCCTCGACCTTCTTCCTCAATTTGATTCTGAAAGTGAGCCTGAGGAAGGAAATGGCGAAGATGGGAATGACCAGAACAAGAATGAGGATCAAGGGAAGGAAGACCCTCAAGCTGTCACAAGCCAGGACAACAACGCCAACAATGAGAGCCTGGCTTGAATTTATTCTGTTTTTATTTTGTTAAGTCAAAATTTTGCTTTGGGCTTTGCCCTTTTGTTTGTTGTCGTTTTTAAGTCATGTATGGGCTTCGCCCCTTTCTTACCCTTAATGAAGTTCGTTTGAGTTCTTTTGTTGTTTCCTTGAAGTTGTTACCTTACCTTGATGTTGTTTACCAGATTTTGTTGTTATTTAGGTTTATATACCTTAGTCGATTTTTCGACGAGGCTTGGTTTCTAGTGGCCACTAGAATTGCCAAGGCTTTTAACATTTGATGGCGATACTTTCTTATTCCGAAAGATTTATTCGCGGTATTGTATACCTTGATACGATTTGCACTGCATAAACTCGTAATATAAATCAAAAATTAAGCAAGTCTTTTGAAATGATTTTTTCATTGCTTTCCATATATGGGAACAATTGTCCCTTCATTCTTTACATATGCCGCCTCATTAAAAACCTTTCCAAAGAAAGGGAAAAAGAGTGCGGCTTCATTCGCCTTTGTTGTTCCCTTTTAACTAAAATACTGCTTCAGATGTGAGGCGTTCCATGTTCGTGGAACCCTTTGACCGTTCAGTTGTTTCAATTTATAAGCTCCTCTTCCAACATCGCCTATAATCCTGTAAGGCCCGCCCCAATTGGGCGAAAGTTTGTTGTGTTTGTCAGGTATATTATTTTTTCGGAGCACTAAGTCTCCTACTCTCATCGTTCATGGCACCACTTTCGTTGAGAATTTTCTTGCGACCTTCACTTTCCCCGCCTCATTCCTTATGTGCGCCTCTCATTGTTCCTCAGGAAACATGATTAGATTTGCTATCAAATTTTCCCCGTTGTCATTCTCAATAAACCGAGCTACTCGCCAACTTTGGTTTTCTATTTTCACAGGTAGCGTGGCGTCAGTTCCATAAGTTAAACGATATGGGGTTTCCCTTGTGCTTGACTGTTCAGTGGTGTTATATGCCCATAGGACGCCCGGTAATTCTTCCGCCCAAAGTCCTTTCGCTTCATCCAGCTTCTTTTTTAAGCCTTTCAAGATAACCTTGTTAGCTGACTCGGCCTGTCCATTGGTTTGTGGATGTTCTACCGAGGCAAATCGCATTTCAATTCCCATTTCCGCGCAAAATTCCCGGGTGACATTACTTGTAAATTGGGTCCCATTGTCCATTACCAATGCCATGGGAACCCCAAATCTGCACACAATTCTTCGCCACAGAAAATTCCTGACCTTGGCGGCTGTGATAGTCGCCACTGCTTCAGCCTCTATCCATTTGGTGAAGTAATCAACCGCCACGATGATATACTTCATTTGTGCCTTTGCTACTGGGAATGGTCCTAGAATGTCCGTCCCCCACATAGCGAATGGCCAAGGTGCCAACATGGTTGTTAATTCTTCCGGTGGTGCCTTATGCAAGTCAGAAAAGACTTAACACTTTTAACATTTCTTGACGTATTCCAGACAGTCCTTCTTCATTGTTGGCCAATAAAATCCTGCCCTCAGTACCTTTACTGCTAATGATCTTCCACCGATATGACTGGAGCACACTCCTTCATGGACTTCCGCCATTATCCCAGGGGCATCCTTAGTGTCAACACACTTGAGCATAGGAGACATAATTCCCCGCCGATATAATTCGCCATCTATCAGTGTGTAAAAACTGGCCTCCCTACGTTTTGCCCTTGAGTTCAGATCGTCGTCCCTTGGAGGATTTTCCAGAAAAATCTTGATTGACTCCATCCAAGAAGGCTCGCCTTCAGTCACTGACTTTACTGCTTTCAACTTTACTTCCACCAGATCAATAATTGGGCGAGGAAGGGTTTCTTGGATGACTGTTTGATAATTGCCCAATCGCCCCGTACTGGCCAATTTTGCCAGCACATCAGCCCTCTCATTTTGACCTCTGGGAACATGTTCTATCCTTATATTTTTTACTTCCATCATTAATCTGCGTACCACTTCCAAGTATTTAGAAAGTTGCGGATCCTTCACTTGATACTCGCATTTTACCTGTTTAACAACCAACTGCGAATCTCCTTTGATGAATAACTTCTGGACGCCCAACTCAATAGCAAGCCTTAAGCCGGCGATTAAAGCCTCATATTCGGA
Organism: Lotus japonicus; assembly: GCF_012489685.1. NCBI lineage: Eukaryota > Viridiplantae > Streptophyta > Magnoliopsida > Fabales > Fabaceae > Lotus > Lotus japonicus. Next base: position 36,359,713 of record NC_080045.1, on the reverse strand, counting down.
TTGATTGTTGCTCGCCCTGAACTCAAATTTTAAAGACTGTTCGATGACCATTTTGTCTGGGCTTTCAATAGTTATCCCAGCCCCACTTCCAGTGTCATTGGAGGATCCATCCACGGATAGGACCCACTCTCCTTGCGTTTTCTCGCCTTCCGCAGGTGTTAATTCTGCCACAAAGTCGATCAAACTTTGGATTGTAACTTGGCCCCTTGGCTCGTATTGTATATCGTATTCTGATAACTCAACTGACCAGCTGACCAATCGCCCTGACAAATCAGGCTTCTGGAGTACCTGTCTTAAGGGAACGTCGGTTTTAACCTTGACTTGGAAACCTTGAAAATATGGCCTAAGACGCCTCGCTGTTTTCAGAATTGCCAAAGCCGCTTTTTCAATTTTTTGGTACCGCGATTCCGCCCCCTGCAAAGTATGGCTCACAAAATATATAACCTTCTGCTTTTTTCCTTCTTCCTGGAGCAAAACCGTACTCACCGCCTTGTCAGTGACTGCCAAGTAAAGTATCAAAGGAACGCCTGGCGTGGGTTTGGAAAGCACTGGTAGCGTTGCCAATGTTTCTTTCAACTTGGTAAAAGCTTGTTCGCATGCCTCATTCCATTGAAACTTCAAGTTCTTTTTTAAACAGGTAAAGAATGGGGCCGCTTTGTCTCCCGCCATTGGCAAAAATCGTGATAAGGCGGCCATGCGTCCTGTTAAACGTTGAACCTCCTTTACACTTGTTGGGCTTTTCATTTCCAAGATCGCCTTCCCCTTATCAGGATTTACTTCAATCCCCCTTGACGTTAACATAAATCCCAGGAACTTTCCCCCCTGAATCCCAAAAGAACATTTCTCAGGGTTTAACTTCATTTGATATGTTCTTAATTGAGCAAATTCTTCCTTAAGATCATCGCCGTGGTCACCAGCCCTGGCGGACTTTACAATCATGTCGTCTACATACACTTCCATATTTCTTCCAACTTGCTTTGAAAAAATTTTATCCATGAGGCGTTGATATGTGGCTCCAGCATTTTTCAAACCAAAAGGCATGGTTTTATAGCAATAATTTGCTTGGTTAGTCATGAACGTCGTACTTTCCTCATCCGAAGGATGCATCATGATTTGATTGTAGCCAGAATATGCATCCATTAGACTTAAAAGTTCGTTGCCGGAAGCCCCGTCTACCAACTTGTCAACATTGGGAGAGGATATGAATCTTTGGGACACACTTTGTTCAGGCTTGTGTAATCCGTGCACATTCTCCACTTTCCATTAGCTTTCTTGACCATCACTACGTTGGTGAGCCAGGTTGGGTACTGCACCTCACGAATAAATTGTGCCTTGATCAACTTCTCAGTTTCTACTTGTACCGCCTTATTCTTTTCATCGCTCATCCTTCGCCTTGGTTGGATGACTGGTTTTGCTCCTGGCCGTATTGCCAACTTATGAGTGATTACATTGGGATCGATGCCTGGAACGTCATCAATTGTCCATGCAAAAAGATCCAAATTCTCGCCCAACAAGGTGATCAATCTTTCTTCTTGTTCCTTTGTTAAGCCGCTGCCGATTTTCAGAACCTTATCTTTAATTTGTGCTGATTTTGTTTCTTCCAAAGGTTGTGGGCGGAAGTCATCAGCGTCATCTCTTGGGTCCAAGCTAAACCCTTCGTGTGGAAAAATCTCTGTGATACGGTGGCTTTCCTTGGCGGCCTTTCGCCCATAGAGAGCTACACTTCTAAGGTAACACTCTCTTGCTGCATTCTGATCCACTCGAAGGACGCCCACCTTCCCATTACAAGCAGGGTACTTAACAGTTAAATGCGCGGTTGAAATTACAGCACACAACTTGTTAAGGGTGTCGCGCCCCAAGAGTACGTTGTAATTGGCTCTACATGCCAATACCAGATATTTCACCTGAAATTTTTTAACAAAATCCCCCTCGTCAAAAGCCGTTGGTATTTCAACATATCCTCGCACATTGACCCGGTCCCCTGTAAATCCCACCAGGGTTCCCTTATATGGTTTCAGGTCTGACTCCTTTAACCCCAGGCGATCAAAAGCGTCCCCGTAAATGATGTCCGCCGAAGATCCCTGATCCAAAAACACTTTCTTCGTCATGTAATTGTTGACCCTGATTGTCACCACAATCGGATCGTTTTCATGAGGAATAACCTGAGCAAAATCCTGAGGGATGAATGTAATGGGAGAGTGATTCAACCAGCATTCGCCCTCATATGCTTCGTGCACGGAATGTACGGCCGCCACATAACGCTTTCTAGCATTGCTTGAAATCACGCCTCCTCCAAATCCCCCTGCAATGGACGAGCATTCTCCAACGGGGTCGCCCAACTCTTCCACTATCTCCTTTCCTCTGCCTTTATCCCCTTGTGTTATCTTAGTAGCTTCTGGTGTTGTTGTGTCTTTAACAAAATTTGCTAGATGGCCAGCCTTGATCAGGCGATCAATTTCCCGTCTCAAGTTCCAACAATTATCCGTGGTATGCCCCAACGCTTTGTGGTACTCACACCATCTATTTGTATCCACATTAGCTGGCGGCCGCCGTGGCGGCGGAGGATACTGTACAACATTTGTCTGCCCAACTGCTTTTAAAATGGTACTTAAGGGAGCATTCAACTTAGTAAGTGGAACTGGAGCTGGCGAGGCACCATGCTGGCCAGTTGAGGTTGCAGTGGGACCTTGGGAATTTCTGTGCCATGTATTTTGAAATCCGGGCTTGGAGTTTTGATATGGTCCAGGTCTTGGCATACGCGGAGTTTGTGCTACCCTGGTTTCCTTCCCCGCCTTGGGTTTTTCCTGTGGAACACCGCCAGATTGGGCCTGCTTGCGCCCTTCCTCCCTCTCCTGTTTTTTCTGATCATCTTGTTCAATTAGGATGAATTCCTGAACGCGAGCGCGAAGATCCATCATGTCCCTCGCTGGTCGCCTCGTTAAGTCCCTATTCAAATCTCCCGCCCTAAGGCCATTTTTGAAAGACGCCAAGCATACATCCGAGTTATCCTCCTCCAACTGAACCGCCATCTTACTGAAGCGTGCCATGTAGGTTTTTAACTTCTCCCCTAGCTGCTGATGTATGCTGATGAGATCAAACATTGTTGCTTTTGTAGTTTTGTTGGCGGAAAATTGAGTCAGGAACTTGGTAGACAGATCAGTAAAATTGTCAATGGAGAAAGGCGGCTGTCGGATGAACCATTGCATCGCCATCCCCTTAAAAGTTGATGGTAACAATCTACACTTTACCTCGTCTGTTGCCCCGCCAATGACCATTTTGGTGTTAAAGTAACGCAGGTGTTCCATAGGGTCAGATTCGCCTGAAAAGGCGTCCAAAGCCATTGTCTGCAGGTGCTTTGGTATACCCACCTTTGTAATGGCGGGAACAAAAGGCTGAAACTCAACGACGTCTTCAGCCTCAAGCCGTTGTCCTTGCTTATAGTCTTGCCGCTGGGTTAAATACCCCACCTGGGCTTGCAACTGCTCGTTTTGGCTTTGTACTTTTTGCAAAGTATCCAACATTTGTTGCAAGGCCGCCGGCGTGATTCCCGTCACTACTTCCTGTGCTTTCCGTGGAGCACTTGTTTTAAGGTCTTCTAAGTTCACATATTCAGGCGGCGCTGATCGTCGCCTGACGTCAGGATCTGATTTAGCTACCAGATCTGAGGGTCTCCCCGGAGGTACATTCACCAATGACGTCGGTGATTGCGCCACTGAGTGAACCCCTTCAGAGGAAGCCTCCTGCTCCTGCTCTTGAGGTATTTCACGGTTGTTGAATCGTCCGCCGTCGCGGCCGCCCGGACGACCACCACCCCTCCGGCGATGATCACGGCGGCCGACACCGCACGAACGGGTTTCCATGGATCTTAACGCTCACCCTCTACGTCAACTAGTAGATCGAGGTTAGACCCACAGACGGCGCCAATGTTCTGTACTAGAGAAGCTTACGTAAGATAAGGAAAGAAAGCAAACCCTAGCAGAGCACTTAAAATAGCAAAGAAGTCAGAAAAGGTAAATTCTCATTAATGTTGAAAAAGGTGGTTCGTACAAGTTGATGACCTCCCCTTTTATAGAGGGTGTGGTCATGGTATGGACTTTTCCTATATTTGGGTCTGACAATCAGGGCCCAAATCCCTATGCATATAAGACAAATCCAACAGAATCTTCCAGCTGGCTCGCGGGTCCACCTAAGGAAGAGCAAAGATATTCGTTGTGTCGTTGATTCCCGCCATGGCTGTCTTCGTTCGGGTGATTACTTATTTTGGGCGGGCATAAGTATCCTTTATGTCCCGCCCAGTCCAGATACCTTCTCGGGGAATTACACGGGTTTAAGGGAAACCCTAGAACTTATAGAATAATAAACCATTTTACAAATGAAAATCATAATACGCTAAACAACATTCAAACACTTTAAAGTATTGATAAATTAGTGAAGAAGACTTAGAGCTTGAGTAAGAATTTGGGAATATGAGAAGTGTCGATGATCCAAGTTTAGGGGAAACCCTAAGTGCTTTTGCACCTTTTGCCAACTGGCCTAACCCAAGGTAAACATTTATGTTTTTAAATATTTCGAGACAAATATATTAATTACTTATCCATTCGTTATTATTTGTCACTTTGATGAAAAAATAATTGTTTCTATATATATCTTCACTTAGAGTTTCAAGGGTGCATTAAATGATAAATGTGTTTTTCTTCCCTCTCTGAACAATTAAATAGAAACGGATGTATAATTCACATTGAGGTTTACGTCAAAAACAGTTCACATACATGTTTGACATGTTAAAAAATAGTACTTCCTTCATTCTTTTTTAAGTGTCATTTTAGCATAAAACTCTCCAACCAAGATAGTGGATTGTTAGAGTTTTTTCCCCGTGGATTGTTAGTTTTTGTTCCACTCTCTCATATCATTAACCCATTTACCACTCTCTCCCAATCAAAAAAGTCATAAAACTCTACATAGTTATTGAGAAAGGAGAATTTTATCAAAAAGGCGAAGTAGAGTTATTGAAAAAGTAAGGGTATAACTGACAAATTGTAACCTTAAAACATCAAAATGAGAGTTAAATAGAAATAAAAAAATTCTTCTAAAACAACACCTAAACAAAAACAGATAGAGTAACATTCTAGTTTGACTTATTGACTACATTAACTGAGTATACATAAATGTAACGATATCACAATACAATTAATGAAGAAAGAAATGACATTAAATATCAATTAATTCGTCTAATCTCAAGGTCAACAACGTATTCACATTCCAGCTTTGACTTTTCATCTACATTAATAGATGTAGAGTTACAACCTTAACAGAACATTTACAATTTAATAAAGGGCATTAAATATCAATTAATAGCCACTTTAATAGTATAAAAAAAGTCTATGGTACGTCATCCACCGATCCTCAATATAAGAGTCAAGGACTTCACTCATTTTCTAAAGAAATTTATTTAATTTAATTTTTTACGTTCAAAAAGAAATTTAATTTTTTTTTACATAGGTTAATTTAGTTTTTTTTGGTACATAGGTTAATTTAATTAATTAAATTAAATATTTTCTCAAATTTTATCAATTTTCTAAAATTGTCATTAAGCCGCGTGTGAGTGGAAAGAGAGAAAATTTAATTAAATAAAAGTATTTCTATCAAAAAATAATTGATGCCCCATAAACTCTAAAATTAATCTTTTAAAAAAAAATATACCTTTATTTTTTTAGAGATTAATTTCTATGCACTGACAGTGAAAATAAGTTTTATATAGTCATTCAATCACATTTCCTATTTTTCTAGCTCATAAATAACTTTAAATTTAATAATATTTATAATAGTAAATGGAAGGGTGTAATTGAATAACTATGTCAAAAAATTTACACTATCAGTTCAAATCTATCTTTTTTTTTCTAAATAAAATATACCTTTAATTTAGTTCTTATAAGAGGGAGTATAAAACTATCACTATGAAAACCATATTTTAAGCTATAAGTGTTATGTTAATAATATTCGTACTTAATAAGGAAAACGAAATTTTTTTCTGGAAATTAAAATATATTGATTAGGAGGTAAGGGACTAATCTAGGAGGAGAATGGAGGTTTTCTCTAAAGGTGCGGGTAACAGCCCTCTCCAACAGGGCGGTGACACGAATGTCTGGGCAAGAGCAACGTTTCGAGACAAGCTGCTGGGGGGGAAAGTTGCTCCTCCGACCAGGAAAGTAGTGAACTTGATTGAACAGGGGAAGATGAGGATTGAGCATGTCAATGGCAACCCTTTGCTGCCTCAGGTGGTCACTGATGCAGAGGTGATAAGGGCGTTGTGCCACCCCTGGCAGGATGCCCTGGTAGTTTCCTTGCTAGGGAAGAGGTTGGGCTATCGAACTATGAAGGCACGGCTAACGGCCGTGTGGCGGCTCACAGCAGACTTCGACCTACTAGATGTTGATAATGGGTTTTATTTGGTGAAGTTTGATATTGCTGCGGATAGAACAAAGGTGATGGAGGGAGGACCATGGATGATTTATGATCACTACCTGGCTGTTTCCACATGGAGCAAGGAGTTTCTTTCCCCTCTAGCCAAGGTCACCAAAATCCTGGTTTGGATTCGTATACCTGGGTTGAACGTGGTCTTCTATGATGAGAGTTTTTTGCTTGGGGTGGCTTCTGCAGTGGGGAAGGCAATCAGGGTAGATAGCAATACCCTTAGAGCGGAGCGGGGAAAATTCGCACGGATTTGTGTGGAGCTTGATCTGTCTAGGCCAGTCATTGGGAAGGTGTGTATTGAAGGTTTTTGGTACAGGATAGAATACGAGGGACTACATGTCATATGCACCAAGTGTGGGTGCTATGGTCACAGGGGCAGGGAGTGCACGGGGGAGATACCTGGTGGCGCACTAGCGTTACCGGCGGCGCCGCCATAGAAGGAGAAAAACACAGAAGAAAACCCTAGTGCTTCGATGGTTGGCGGCCAGGGGCAAGAGAGAGAAACAACAGACATGGTAACAGACACAATCATGGGCGCGGAGAATCAGGAGATTATTCCAGGAGAATTAATGGTGCCTAATGCAATAATTATGGAAAAACCAAATTCCACGCAGGAGGAGGAGGGAGAGATCCTAGGTGAGTGGATGGTGGTTCAAAAAAAGAAACGGTCTCCTAAGAATGTGCAAACTCCCAAGACTCATGCAATTAATTCCAAAAGCAACCAGAAATTGGCGGCTGATGCGAAATCAAAGGCTCCTACTAATCAGGAAAACAAGGGAAAAGGAACGTTGATGGGGGTGGGAAAAGGGAATGAGGCACATGTCATTGAGCAGGAGGAATGTGTAGGAGAGAGACATGGAGGTATTACTATAGGGGGGGACCACAATCACGTGAAGCATGTGGGGGAGAAGGTTTGGATAAAAAAAAGAAAGGAAGGACCAGCACGTGTGGAGAAAGATAATGTCAAAGCTCAGAATTCCAAACTCATGGGGTCAATGCCAAATTTTCATGTGGGGTCTACTAGTGCGAATGGCGCCAGTGAAAAGGATGGAGTGGCAAAAGTGAGAAATATAGTGAGACAAACAGTGCATATTCAACAATCTAGCAACGGAGAGGTATCCTTCTTGACTAGAGACATGCCAAATGTTGTTTTCCAAGCTGGGACTCAGACTTCTACTGGTATTGGTACACGACCACCAGACCAGCATCAAGGAGAAGAGCAAGAGATGAGGAGCCATATGGAGGACCAACATGAGACAGGGAATGTTGGGGACGAGTTGGAGCACGAAACTGTTGATATGCAGTGAATTCGATAGTGTTTTCTGGTTCTCCTTATCTGTAGTTTTTTTAATGATAGTACAACCAGAATTTTCAGTTTTATCTTGGAATGTTCGCGGTGCAGCGAATGTAGTGTCTAAAAGGCACATGAAGGAGGTGCTTGTGAGACACAAACCTGAGGTTTGTTTTATTTTAGAGACACATGTCCAGTTTTGCCGTCTTCAGAATTTTTGGACCAAATTGGGGTATAGTCCGGTTGGGGTTGAAGAGGCTCATGGCCAATCGGGAGGCATTTGGGCTCTTGCTAGAAATGAGGTGGTGAGTCAAATTAGCATCCTCTCCTCGCATGCTCAAGCCATCACTCTTCTTATAAATTCTAGTCAACTTCAATGGGCTTGCTCAGGTATTTATGCTAGTCCAATCCCTATTAATAGACAGTTTTTGTGGGATCATCTTCGTGGTATCTCGACGTCCATGTCAATCCCTTGGGCCTTGGTGGGGGATTTTAATGATACTCTGACCTCCACTGAGCAACGCGGGGGTGTCTTCTCCCAGATGCGAGCAACAACTTTTCGTGATAATATTGATACCTGTCACTTGATGGATATAGGTGCTTCTGGGTTACATTTTACTTGGTTCAGGAACTGTCAGGGGCAGCTGCCGGTGCACAAGCGGCTTGATCGTGCCTTGGCGTCTCTGAATTGGCGTGTGGTGTTCCCGGAGGGTGGGTTAGAGGTTCTCCCTCGCAGGCACTCTGACCATAGCCCTTTATTACTTCGATGTGGAAAAAAGATAGAAAATATGGGGGGGAGACCATTTAGATTTGAGGCTGCCTGGACTAGTCATCATTTGTACAAGGATGTGGTTCATGATGCTTGGCAGAAAGGGGGACATAGTGTCTTAGATGCCCTGAATGAAGTAAGGGTGGATTCCATGGATTTCAATAAGAAGATCTTTGGAAATATTTTTCGCAGGAAAAGACATGTGGAGAATTGTTTGGCTTCTACTCAGAAGAGACTAGAGACGGTAGATTCAGTAACTCTCTTGCTACAGCTTGATCATTTGAAAAAAGAGCACAGCGAGATCTTAGCCCAAGAGGAGATGTTGTGGTACCAAAAGTCTAGAGAGAAGTGGGTTAAATATGGCGACCGTAATACTGCTTTTTTTCATGCCCAAACAGTTATTCGGAGAAAGAGAAACAGGATTGTGGGTCTTAATTTACCGGATGGCTCTTGGTGTGAGGATGGGGAGGCTCTCCAAGCAGGTGCTATTGATTATTTCCGAAGCTTATTTGCTGAGACCGTAGTGGTTGATACTAATTGCTTACCTACGCCAAATTTGCCCACTATCCCCGAGCACTTCATTCCAGCTCTTGAGAGAGAGGTCACTAAAGAAGAGGTGTTCCTAGCCCTTCAGCATATGGGTTCCTTCAAAGCTCCAGGGCCTGATGGGTTTCATGCTTATTTCTTCAAAACCTACTGGGATGTAGTGGGTGATAAGGTAGTTTCCTGTATTAAAGCTGCTTTTGAGACCCAACAATTTGATCCTGTTTTGTGTGAGACCCTCATTGTTTTGATCTCGAAAGTGGATTGCCCCCAGACGTATAAGGATTTTAGGCCCATCAGTTTGTGTAATGTTATTTACAAACTGATAACAAAAATTTTGGTGAATAGGATTCGGCCTTTGTTGAATGATATCATTAGCCCAATGCAGAGCAGCTTTATCCCAGGGCGGAGCACTAGTGATAATGCCATTGCTTTGCAAGAGATTGTGTACCATCAGAGGAAAGCCAAGCGGAAAGGCGGAAATTTAGTCTTCAAATTAGACCTTGAGAAGGCTTATGACAGGGTTGATTGGGGTTTCTTGAAGGAGACTTTAATGGCTTTTGGTTTTCCACCCTCTTGTATTCGCTTGATTATGTTCTGTGTGACTGCTTCTCAGCTTTCCATCATGTGGAATGGAGAGAGATTACCACCTTTTGCTGCGAAAAGAGGGTTAAGGCAAGGTGATCCTCTTTCTCCATATTTGTTTGTGTTGTGTATGGAGAGGTTCAGTTCAGCTATTTCGACAGCTGTCCTGGACGGGAGGTGGGAGCCTATTTGCACGGTTCGTAATGGCCCTGGTTTGTCCCATCTTTTCTTTGCTGATGATGTGCTTCTTTTTATCAAAGATAAGGATAGCCAGGTGAGAGTTTTAAAGGATTTGTTAGACAGGTTCTGTGGAGCTTCTGGGTTGAAGGTTAATGAAGCAAAGTCAAAAATTCTAGCTTATAATGGTATTACTAATTTGAAGAAGGCTAGCATTTCTAATGTTGTGGGTATCCACTTCACTTTAGATATTGGCAAGTACTTGGGATTCCCCATTTTCCAAAGAAGAGTGACAAAGCATGATTTTAATTTTCTTTTCGACCGTATTAACTCTCGCTTGGCGGATTGGAAATGTAAGCTTTTAAACCGGGCTGGTCGTCTCACTTTGGCACAATCTGTTCTGTCTGCCATGCCAGCTTATTGCATGAGCCAGGTTTGGCTCCCACAAGGAGTATGTGACAAGTTGGACTCAGTTACAAAAAATTTTGTTTGGAAAAACAGGGATGGTAGAGGATTACACTTGGTTGGTTGGGATCGAGTGGCTATTCCGAAGAACGAAGGGGGGCTTGGTTTGAGAAAGGCTAGAGATCATAATGTGGCGATGTTGGGAAAGCATGTGTGGGAGATTATATCTGAGACTGATAAACCTTGGGTCCATCTTCTTAAACATAATTATTATCCTGAGGTCTCTTTTCTGCAAGCAAATGAGAAGAAAGGGTCTCCAGTTTGGAATGCGCTTCAGCAGGCTTGTGCTGTGCTCAAACCTGGGTTTGAATTTAAAATAGGGAACGGTTTATCCTCCTTCTGGAATACCCCTTGGTGTACCTCCCGCCCGCTGGGGACTTTAGTGGACTTTGTGCATTATTATGATATCGATCAGCGAATTATGGATGTTTGGGATGGGGAGAGATGGCGCTTGGACCGTCTCTGGACTGCCTTGCCAGAGAACTTGATTGACGCGGTTAATGGTTTCCCAGTTCGGCTAAATAACCATGTTCAGGATGGGGTGCGATGGACAGGGCATGCTACAGGGATATACACGGTGGCGACGGGCTACTCTTGGATTATTAACCAGCGTTTACTTTCTTCTGTTGTTGCAGGGTCCCCCACTAGTTGGTGCTGGATTTGGAAGCTTAAGGCTCCTCTGAAGTGTGTCATGATGATTTGGCTAGCTAATCACAACGCTCTCCCCACAAACGAGTGTCGTTTCAGAAGAGGAATGGCTCCGACGGCAGCGTGTGCCTTCTGCAATAGTGAGGATGAAACAGTCCTGCATTGCCTGCGAGACTGCACCCTAGCGAACCATATATGGCAGCGTATGGGGTTTGATACCACTAGTGCTTTGTTTCAGCTCCAAGATCACCATCATTGGTTGCGTGCGCTGCTGCATGGGGCAAATCGAGTGGAGATTTGCACAATTTGGTGGATTTGGCGTGCGAGGAATGCGTTTTGCTTCGAGACTACCCAGCCAAACCTACACTGCATTGCTGCAAATATTTCTGCCATGGCTAATGATTTGGGGCGGTGTTATGGCGAGGTCAGTGGGTCTCCGACGGTTCCATGGCTTGTCCGTTGGCTTCCGCGTGATGCAACTAGCTTCATGATTAATGTTGATGGAAGTGTGAGAAATGATCCAAGACGTGGTGGGTTTGGGGGTTGTTTCCGCAGCAGCTTGGGACAGTGGCAAGGTGGCTTCTATGGCTACTTGGATGATACTAACATCCTACACCTTGAGCTTCTGGCTATCTACCATGGGTTGCGTTTGGCTTGGGATAGGGGGGCTCGAAGGGTGGAGTGCCAGTCTGATTCGTTGGATGCTGTTACTCTTGTTGCATCAGATCCGGGTTCAACTCATGTGTATGCGTCTCTTGTGTGGGATATCAAGGATTTATTGGGGCGAGATTGGCGAGTGGAGCTCTACCACACCCTAAGGGAGGGTAATGCGTGCGCGGATTTCTTAGCTAAATTTGGAGCAAGTCAGAATACCAACTTGGTGACTATTGATCAACCTCTTGAGGGGATGAGTTTTCTGTTGTTGGCTGATGCCATGGGAGTTGCCTCAGTGAGGCCTTAGTTTTCTTTTCTTTTCATGATATGTACCAAAAAAAATAAGGAAAACGATATTTGGATTTTTTTTAAAGTGATATGAAAAGAACTTCAAAAAAGTGATCTGAAAAGGAAATAAAACTTGATATGATGAAATACCATTTTAAGAATATAAATCCTTACAAATAATAATATAAAATTATTTATATGACATTTTCTTAAATTTTAATTTTTTGTGATAATTAGTTGTTTGACTTGCTATTAAGGTCTCTATGGTCAAGCAGTCTAGAGTTTGATCATCGTTGCCCTCAACATTTCTAGTAAAAAATGAATTAAAACACATGGTATGTGGTTCGTGTATTCTTTACGCTTCAAGTCTAAACGAGCTCTTATGTGAGAGAATGTGTTATAAAAAATAATATAAAATTATCCATATGAATATTTTCCAACCGTTTAAACTTTTTAGATGATTGATTGTTTAACAAAAAGAATAATTTATGTAAAAAAAACTTATAAAATCATATTGATTATTAAAGAAATAAAAATTAACATTTCATTCAATTATAGTTCAGTTGAATTGTGGTGTGGTTAGCTATAAAATAACTAATTTATGTAGTGTTTGACCCAAATGTTTTGTAGCTTAAAAGCTTCTTAAGAGTTAAAGTTAAAAGCAAGAGCTTAAAATAAAAGTTAAAAGTTGTTTATCAAAAAAACACTGGGGGAAAATCACATTTTTAACATTTATCTCATCTCCTCCATCTCGTAACATCTGCATCATCAATTTCTTAACATTGGACCTATTTTAACACATTTTAACTTTACCAGAAAATTTACATTGCCACCATCTCGTAACATCTGCATCATCAATTTCTTTCAAACAATCTTGCTATCTGTAATTGTTTAATTTCCAATTCCAGTTACAGATCGAGGAACCTTTTTCTAAAAATATATATCTCCACCACCATCAACCTCTTCAACACATCTATCGGCAAAACCCCCCTCCCTCCCCACCAGCACATCTAATTTACATTGCCGCTTGATCTCAGACTATTCATCGGAGTACCATTAGAGGTCACCATAGAGGTAGATCGGGGAGTTGACAGATCTAGGAGTTGACAGATCGGGGAGCTTGGTGGACTTTGCCACGGAGAAGAGGTCGCCGGAGAGGAAGGACGCAACAGAGAAGAAGAAGAAGTCACTGGAGGGAAAGGACGTGACGAAGAAGAAGAAGTCGTCGAAGAGGGAGTGGAGAAGAAGAAGTCGTCGGAGGTGAGGGACACAACGCAGAAGAAGTCGCTAGAGGGGAAGGAGAGCGGACTGCGGACCAAGGTTGCTTAGCGGAAGATATTATCACAGAGGAAGAGGAAGACAAAAAGCACGATAAAATAAGTTACTTTTTAGAAAAAAAAGTCACTCATATTAACTTTTATTTTTAGAGCTTTTGTTATGATTTCCTTCATAAAAAATAAGTATCTTTTAATTTCAGGAACTTTTTAGAAAAATTGTTTGGCCCAACTCTTACTTTTAAGGAGTTTTTAAGCCATAAAAAAGTTGTGCCAAACACTACTTTACTAACATTACTAATAACCAACTTTTTTCTATAAAATAAAAATGAACAAAAGGACAAATTATAAAAGTCAAATGTATGTAAGTCATTACACGGTAACTCATAGTGGTTAGCTCGCTTTGTTCTCCATGAAGTCGTAGGTAATGTGTGATCCTTACTCATGGGAATGGAACACATATAATGTCAGTCATTTACCACTTAGTGCGAGTATCCGCGATGAAATTATTAGCCACTGTAGTCGGCACCAGTATTCAATGAAAGAAAGAATAAAATTATCTTAAAAATAAAATACATACATGTATAAATATATTATTCAGTAAAAGTGCGCATAAGCCGAGTAAATCCAATAATTCCGCTTAACTCAATAGAAAAATTGTGGATTGGATTGAATAAACATGTCGAATCAAATGGATTTGCATGCAAATCGACAAGTTCAGTTCAGTATTAGGTTCACGAATGCATCTATCCGAACCATCCCGATATCAGGATATATAATAATTTTTATTAATTTTATTATTTTACCCGAGCAGTAAAAATATACATAATGGTACAATTTCATGCTACTTCTTACAATGTTGTGTCATTTTCATGGTAGTTGTGACATATGATAAATTTACTGATTTTGTTTTTGTTTTTTATAGATATACCAGATTTATTATTCTTTTTATAACAATTTGATCAACCTGAATATCATCGGTTTGGTTTGGTTGGATTTGAAAGTAAAAACATTTGCAATTCAATTCAATCTATCCCAAACATATTTTATTAGTTCATAATATGTTTAAACTAAAAATCCATCAAATCCAATCTGTGTGCGCCTTTGTTTTCAACCCTGGTTTTACACTTGTTTGACTAGTTAATTATTAAATTTTACAAGTTATATTTATGAAGAGATTAAATTGGTAATTACCTCATTTATTTAAACCTTCTTTATTAATCATATTGACAATACAACTTTTCTCTTTTGAAAATATTTTTTTACTTTATTATTATTTTTATAGCAATCTGATCAACTGAACATCATCGGTTTGGTTTGGTTGGATTTGAAAGTGAAAACACTTGCAATTCAATTCTAACTATCTCAAACATATTTTATTGGTTCATATTATGTTTAAACTAAAAATCCATTAAATCGAATATGTGTGCACCTTTGTTTTCAACACTGGTTTTACACTTGTTTGACTAGTTAATTATTAAATTTTACAAGTTATAGTTATGAAGAGATTAAATTGGTCATTACCTCAGTTATTTAAACCTTCTTTATTACTCATGTTGACAATACAACTTTTCTCTTTTGAAAATGCCTTTTTTTACTTTATATCTTTTTCACTGCATAGACATTTTAGTTGATGGTAAAATCTACACAAGAGACTAGTCATAATTCCACGTGGTCATATTTATCTGGCTCTTCGGTTCTATTTAAGCCTTGCTCAATCACGGCAAGCACACACCATTCTAGCCAACATCCTTTACCTTTCAATCCTTCATATCTTTGTCATAAAAAAACATGTCTGATGCTGAGATCAATTTTCCTCCACCAGGTTTTGAAGAAGTGGTGTATCTGGAGTGCAAACGCAACCATGCAGCATCCCTGAACCGTGTTGTCCATGATGGATGCCAAGAATTTCTCAAAGCAAGTGTTGAAAGCAACACCAAAGAGGCTATGTTATGTGTTGTTTGTGGGTGTCATCAGAACTTTCATCTCCAATATACTATGTACACCCCTAAAGCCAAAGGCCAAACAAGGAACACTCGGAATATAGTAAGTTCACTTGTAGGCCCATCTGAGTCTCGTGTGCAATTAAGGGCGAGTGCCGAAAATAACCCTAACAAGGAGATGATAACGATTCTGTCAAAGCTAAAGAGGAAGAAGAGAACGGTTTTCACTGTGAACTTGAGGAATCAAATGACAGAATTTGCTAACAGGATAGGGTGGACACCAAAAGGAATTAAAAGGGAGGAAATTGAACATTTTTGCTTCAAGATTGGAATCAGTCACAAAACATTCTTAGTGTGGCTGAACAATCATCGTCCTCGAGCGATGAAGAAGAATACAGAGGTAATGAATTGAAAAGCTAAAAGTCAGTCACCGTACATCATCCTTGGCAGTTGGCATTCGATTTTTTTCCTTAAGGAGTCTAGTTTCTGGTTAGTGCGAAAGATAATTTTAATTTATGATGTGTTAGGGTTTCCTTTGTCTGCTTCTCAGTTTTTTTTTTTTGTTATCGATATTAAGCTTTAATTTGTTCTCAGTATTTTAAGTGTTTGAGTTTTCAGTGGTTTAGCTTGTGTAACTTGAATTTTTTAGTGGATTATCATCTTTGTTTTGTCAACTTAAATGCGTTTGTTCAATTTATGTTTCTTTTTATAAATCATATTCATAATATTCTTTTCTTTTGGCATCATTAGCTGCCAAAAATAGAGTTTATAAAAATTATTGAATCACTAATTTAGAAAAATCACTACCAATAGGCCACACTTCAAAATTGACCTCTGGATCTTCTCATCTTAAACTCATATGTCTCACAACTCTTACCACTGAACTATTGAAGTTTAAAACAAGCCAAGACTCCAAATTGATGAAGCTAGAAAACAATCGTTGCCTCGAACATATTCAGATCCAATGCCAAGGAAAAACAAATCAGAAGGAACTACTCTGGTTTTGCTTAACAAAGCTTCCACCGCCTCCGATTTGCCGACACTGGGGACTCAAAAACCCAAACAATCCTTGCCAGAAAAAGTCGCCACCCCGAGATCTACCGCTCTTACCAAGAGTCACCCTAATTTCACCCCCAATATGAACATATCCTCCATCCACATCGCAACCCTGCGTCAAGTAGTTGTCCAAAGACAGAGTTGTCACTATCAAATACAAATCCAGGTTCACGATCGACATCATCTAGATCTCACTCCAAAAACCTCTTGCCATAATTATAGGTACCATTGTCATCATCACGAGTAGGAATGACCTATTCATCGTCACCAGAAAGGAGCGATCTAAAGAAATAATAAAGGTTGTGCTTGCAACCAAGAGAGGAGCTAGTGATCTTAGCCAAGCGGCTTGAAGATAAAATGCAGCTAGGAGACGTAGAGTTATGCAGAGGTCTCAATTTTTCTTCTTAAAGGTCTTTTAGGCCCCGTTTGGAAGGGTCTATCTGATAGCATAAGTGCTTATGTTAGTGCTTGCGAGAACTTATGCAAAGAACTTACGGCCTACCATAAGCTGTTTTGAGCTTATTTTCATAAGCTAATCAAGATAGCTTATGAAAAAGAACTTATGTCTATTTACAACTTATTTTCAATTTATTTCAATAAAAAATTTAAAATAGCATATGTCGTCTATCATGTTTTGAATGATAACAATATTCAAAAGTATAAGTGATGTGATTAAATATAACATAAGAATTGTATTTCAGGAAATCACACTTATGCCCCTCATATCTTGTCGTCTCTTATTCAAAGCATAAGACTACAAAAGGAGACGCTCAATCAAAGAAGAGAAAGGACAAAGAGCATCTATGGAAGACAAGACAAGCGAAAGAAGTCAAACATGCCTCATCGTCTAAGCAAGAAGACAAAGAAGAAACGTCAAAGCATCGAGGCATCATGGACAAGAAAGGAAATGCTATATTTGCCACATTGTCTATCCAAAGAAAGAATGAAGAAGAAGAGATCAAGACACAAGAAGAATCATCAGGATCATCTTCATGAGGAAAAGCCAAAGCATCAAGTCCATCTAAAAAAAATGAAAGCTTCAAAACTACACGTGCAAGACCAAGTCAAGCAATCGGATCGTCTGAGAAGACTGCACTCAACATCTACTACATCGTCTATCTCAAGGTTGATCCTGGAAAGCAATGTTCAGAGAAAAGAGCGTCATATTCAAATGGAAAAATCTCTAACATTCTTGAGGAGAAAGTCAAGTGCTGAGAAATCATGTGATACTCTACAAAGCACGCTGACCAAGGAAACAAGTACAACCATCTCACCATCAAAGTTTCCTCTTTCTCCATCAAGCAAGAAATGAAGAAATGGAGCAAAGTGTATTGTCTACGCCTACAAGCATCTATCTTATTCAGGAAACACAAGACAATCCATTTGTGAAGAAGAAGATTGAGTCAAATGCTATCAGTCGCATTCTGAATGACCAACTAAAGAAAGAAATGAAGCATGTGCTAAGCTAACAAATCTTCTGAGAGAAGAATGGTTAAAGCATGAAGCATCGTCTAACTTACATGAACGATGGAAGAAAAATTTATGATAGGAAAAACGTCTATCATGAAATGAAGTATGCAGCTTCAGATGGAAAGAAAGAAGAACAAGCTTCACAGTCAAATCATATGAAAGAAAGCAAAACGATTGAAGCAAGAATCATCGTCTGAAGATTTGAAGTACGATGAAGAAAGATCGTCTAAAGAAGATTGAAGACGACAGAAACAGAATACCATCTGAAGAAGAAAGCTTACACTCAAAGAAAGCTATGAAGTCAAACCAAGTACACTTCCTGTTGAAGAAGAAGCCAAGAAAGCTTTGTGTAGAAGTTTCAAAGATGAAATCTCAAGATCTGACACAATGCTATGATGAAGATAAAAAAACCATGGTGACACTATCAAATTTTCATATTTGTACACCAATGGATAGAAGCCCAGACCTATGCTACCTGCTAGATGACAGATTACATCTTTACGGTAAAAGGTCTCCATCAAACAGTACCACGCTTTGACGCAAGTACACTTTGTACCATTTGATCTAACGGCTAGAATCTTCATGAAGAATAAACTCCAACGGCTATAATCAATCACACAGAAGATTCAAGAGTATAAAGGGAAGAACTAAAGACTCTGAATGTTGGCGATACGCGCTCACTAGTGAGTATACTCACTAGCATTACGCCCAGAAGCTTACGACTCATACTTCATATCAATCATCGTCTGCTTCTACATGAAGAATAGTTCTTATTTAGAGTCAATCCACTCTACCTATATCATGTAATAGAACATAAAGTATGTGCACATGAGTCAAATCTGATAAACAATACTTTATAGTTCCTAGGCTTAATTGATCTACAATCACTCTTAGAAGAAGAGATATATGTAGAAGAAGGAAATCTTGAGAAAGATTGTTTTGGGAGAAGTCCTGTATAAAACTTGTTGTATAGAAGGATTCCTGATAATACTTAGTGAGGAGGAGTCCTAAGAATACTCGTTTTACCAGGAGAGGCAAGGTCCAATGAATACTCGTTTTTCCTGGAGAGCTAGGGTCCAAAGAATACTTATTTTTCCTGAAGAGGCAGGGTCAAAATAATACTTGTAAGGAGAAGTCATTGTTGGTGTGCAATGACTGGATGTAGCCCTACCGTTCTGGGGTGAATCAGGATAAAATTGTTGGTGTGCATCGTCCACTTCCCCTGCGTATTCATTTTCGCTGCACCAAACAATTTCAACAAAGATGATGATGAATCGTTTGGTAATCCAAGTTTTAAGATGACACAATTCAAACCCCCCTTTTCTTGTGCTACTTTGATCAACTTCAAATTTTTCCACATTAGACTTAACAAAAGACGCCACCCACCAACCCACTTCATCTTCTTCCTCTAAACATTCGTCCTACAATCGCCGAAAACCACCATCCCCATTTTAGTCACCACAAAGTTCACCCATGTGAAAAGGGCTAGGTTCCAAAAGAGGCTAGGGGTGGCACAGCTTAACACACCTAGGAAGAGGGAAATACTCAGGGAGAAGAGGTGAGCAACATTGTAAGGGGGCAGAGTGATCGCTGATGGAGACAATGGTCGGCGATGGTCGGCGCTGCACAACGATTCAGGTCAGGAAAAGGGTGGTGGCGTCGCGGTTCCCAACGGCGACGTGAGCGAAGGCCAAGGATAGGGGCGCGCGAGGCTCGACGCAGCGGTGGAGGTCAACGGAACCTTGACAGCATGACGAAGACAAGGTCCAGCCGGGGTTGAGGCGGCGAATGAGGGGATGAAGTCTCCCTTGGAGCGGTGGGGCTTAGTTTTTGCGGTTCCTGGGTTTTTTTTATGAAGGGAAAGTTGCAGTGGTTGTGCTTTGTGTTGGTTGTTGTCGCTAAAATGGAGATGGAGGTTTTGGCTGCTAGATTGGGCGGTTGCAGGATACATGTTTAGAGGAAGAAGATGAAGTGGGTCGGTGGGTGGTGTCTTTTATTAAATCTAATGTGGGAAATTTTTCCATGACGAACAATAAAAACAAAACATAGAGTAGTGCATCTAAGTTTTCCCCATTTTGGGGGAAACTTAGATGCAATACTTTATGTGTTGTTTTTACTGTTACCAAATTGGAATATAACAAGTGGAAATTTTTTCTACAACAAATTTAACAAAAAGACCACCAATCCACCCACTCCATCTTCTTCTTCTTCTAAACGTTCATCCTGCAATCGCCGAATACCACCATCTCCATTTTAGTCACCACAAAGCAAACCCATGTAAAAGGGTCAGGCTACAAGATACTCTCGGTCTGCCACTCACACTGTTTCAGATAGCCAGACGGTTGCAGTTGCAGAGGCTGATGATGCAGTTGCACGGGCTGATGCTACTACTGTACATGCTCATGCCACTGCAGCAAACATGAGTCTCACTAAAAATATGGGTCTCACTTTCAATTTTATGGACCATATACATGAATTTCAATCAATCAATGAGAGTAGAATATTAAAAAATTAGTGTTAAAGAGTGTGTTGATAGTTATTTTCATTCTATTAAATCGTAGAGTTTATGAATTAATTAATTACTACAAACATTCTGTTTCATATAATTGCGGTGATGCTGACAAGATGAAGAATCACATACATTCATTTCACTACCAGCCCAATCAACTAAAGCGAGGAACTGGTACACAACTTAACGGACAAGCCCTTGGAAGTGTTATGGCTGGTTTCTCTTCCATGTTAATTTTCCCATCAACTTTCCATTCAAAACACTGAACCATAGCAGCAAGATTAGTAGGTACAACCTGAAGTGCAAGTGAGGCTCCAGGACAAGCCCTTCTTCCAGTTCCAAATGGCATTAGTTGGAAATGTTGTCCCCTCAAATCCACTTGGTTGTTCTCTTCACCCATAAACCTCTCTGGCCTGAACTCAAGTGGATTATCCCACAGTTTGGGGTCCCTACCCATGGACCACAAATTCACAAAAAGCAAGGTCTTTTCTGGAATCTCGTAACCACAAATGTAAGATTTTTCTGATGACTCTCTCCCTATGAATGGCGATGTGGGGTGAATCCTTAGTGTTTCTTTGACAATGGCTCGCAAGTAAGGAAGATTAGGAAGATCTGATTCTTCTATTAACCTGCTACTACTTCCTGTCACTGAATCAATCTCATTTCTTGCTTTCTCCATCACTTCCGGGTTGATGATTAACTCAGATAGAGCCCATTCCATGGTTATAGCAGATGTGTCTGTTCCTGCCATGAATATGTCCTGCAACATTCCATATTTTACCTGACATGAATAATATGTCCTCCATTCCAAAGGAAAAGAACTCAATGTTTTTTTATTAATTAGAAATCTATTTTTAAAAAATAACTTTAAATTTTGTATTTTCAAATACGAAGCAAAGAAATTTATCGAATGAGATATACATTCAAAACTAAGACATGATTAGAAAATTTTTAAATTCTGGAAGTGTGTGATTCCACTCATTGTGATTTTCTCAAGGTTTGAGCCTCTTTCCCGGTTTCCTTATGTGGAGAAGAAGCCCTCTAAGGGCCCAGGTTTTTTTTGGGAGAAAAAGAGGTCGGCCTAAGAAAGTCACGTAGAGGGGAAGGAAATACCAAATGTTTCAGGTTGTTGGTTCTGATGTCGTAGCCTAGTTTGGATAAATTTGGGGTTTTTATGTTTTTATTGTTTTGGTTTTTGTTTAGAGGTTTCAAAGACACTTCTAGGGGATGAAGGTTTTAATGAGGCACGTTACTAGGTGTGGTCTTTGGGGTGGTTTTATTTGATTGAGTTTTGATGATTTATCTTATATATTTGTGAGAGGTTTGTTCTCATGAATTTTACGAATCCAATAATATATATCTTTTGCTGTCAAAAAAAAAAGAGAAAAAGTTAGCAAGTTAAACTCGACTTGTCAAGTTAGTTTTGAGAGGGTTGTTAAACTATAAAAGTCCCAAATAAGTGCATTAGTGAGCACAAGTTCCTCCACTTTAAAAAAAATAAGTGTTGAGAAGGAAAAACATACATATTAAGAAAATTAATTAATTATAGAGATTAATTTCTATGCACCGACGGTGTAAATAAGTTTTACACCATCATTCAATCACATCCCTCCATTTTGTAAGCTCATAATTGATTTTGAATTTAATAATATCTAGAATAGAAAATGGAAGGTTGTGATTGAATGATGGTGTAAAACTTTTTACACCGTCGATGCATAGAAATTAATCTCTTAATTATATTGTTAATTTGTTAAGGAGTTGTGTAAATGATGCTATGAAAATATTGACTTAAATTACCCTAGTTCTATATGAGTCAAAGTGTGTTAGACATTTTATTTTTTTTTCACTTATCATAAATATCATTTTTTTAAAAGACTTTATCTTAATTATCATTAACACACCTACATCTGGGTTATTTATCCAAAATTTACATAGAGGTCATTTAGACAACCTTTAAAACATATTATTTGTTTTCCTAGTTTACCCTTTAAAGCGTATTTTCTCTTCATTTATTCTTCTTATAGGGGTTTTTTATGAAAAAATATCAGTTAAAGCTACATGAAAATTCTAAGTAGATAGTTATTATGAAACAAGTTTTTTCTTGGGAATTGTTATTCATACGGACCCCCCCCCCACATCTATTTCTACTCCGCTTTAAAGTGCGAAAATACTAAAATGCCCTTAATGAAAAAAATTATAAAAAATTCTCACACTCTATACTCACATTCTCTCTCCTCTCCTCTTTCTTCACCACCACCACCACCACAACCTCTATCTTCTCCACTCTCATCTTTCATCCATCAATGTCGTCGTTGTTATCATCATTTTTAGTTTTTTTGTTTTCTGCAACTAAACGCACTTTGAAAGTTCGTTACCAACGCACTTTGAAAATTTGTTATGTTCGCACTTTTAAACTGCATTTTGCAGCAAATTATAAAAGTGTGTTTTGCTACAAATTTGTACAGAACTGATGTGCGTTTTGCTACAAATTTGTACATAATTGAAATTAGATGATTTTTAAAAATTATGAGACACCACAGTAAATCAAGATAGAATATTTCGAGTTTAATGGTTGAATAAAAAAAATTTAAAATTCCAAATAAAATATCAGATGAAGGGATTTGACTAAATTCCACAAATCTTAGGACCGTAGGTGCTAAAAGACCAATTACTTTATTTTTCTCTTCAACTTTGTAGTTGGTCGACTTCGCATCCGAGACAAAAAATTGTCAAATTTTCCAAACCACACCGCTTCTGATTGTGAAGCGACTCCTAGAAGGTGCACGAATTTGGAGATTCTAACCGTATATTTGAGCGTAGAATGGTCCTATTACCTTAACCAAGAAATGATGGTCCCAGATTCCTCCCAGAAATTAAACAGGAAAATAAAAAAAGAGCGTTTCGCTCGCACTTTGAAGGTGTATTACCTTACTTAGTGCCTAGGTAACACACCTTCAAAGTGCGAGTGAAACACTCTTTATTTTTCTGTTTAATTTCTGCACTTTCAAAGTGCGTAGGTAATGCACTTTCAAGGTGCAAGCAACAAAATTTTATAAGGGCCTTTTCATATTTTGCAAAAACAGGAGTTAAAATAGATGTGGGTGTCCGAATAACATTCCCCTTTTTTCTTTAAATGGTTAAACGGAAGGAGTACAGGTAAGCGTTTTACAAATCAAAATGTTTTAATACATTTTTGAACTAGACAATATCTCCAACCTCACTAGCTATTTGCTCCTATTTTAATTTTTTCTATCAAAGCATTCATTACATATTTCTTAATTTTTTCTCTTCTCTTTTTAACTATCTTCTAATGTAAGTGCTTAAGTAGTCTGGACAAAGCAATATTAATATAAATGAGAAGGAGGTTAATTAATTCATCCACTCACGCTCATAACTTTATTCCACTCCTCCATTTTCCATTTCATTTTCTATTTATATCTCTTCTCTTTTATTAAATCACACATTATATATATATATATATATATATATATTACTTTCTCGCTATTTTGTTTTATCACTTTCTTCTCACACTCCATTTTCACTTAAAATAATGGAGTGTGAATTATGAAACACTTTCCTGTAGTAAGAACTTTTTGAAAGCATGCATTCATAAAAATATCAAGAAGATCCATATTTGTTTTCTTTGGTCAGTTGAAAGAAATAAACCGATAATCCTAGAAGTTAAAGTTATCTAAATAACTCATGTGAGTTCCTAACCCACAACTCAATTGACCAATAAAATTTTTTATAAATAAATAAAACAGAAATTATTACCCACTTATTTTTAATGTGATTGGACGATGAATTATTTAAACAAAACTTTCTCATGAGTAATTTAGACATCCTAAAAGTTGGAGGCCTTTAATATACACAAGTAAAAACTTGTGTACATTTGCACAAGTACCTTTTTCCCTGGGACGGGAGGTTTCCAGGTAAAAGGGTATTTTTAATTAATTCAAAAATAGATAATTATTAGTGAATGATTAGGATATTAGTTAGTGAGTAAATAACATGAATTAAGTTAAGTGGATCTGGTAAAAACTTGATTATTTCTTTACCCCAAACCCGATTCAAACATTTTCAAACTTTTTTTACTTTTAATCTAATTATCCTATAATCTCTCCTCTTCATCTTCTCCCTCAATTTCAGCAGCTTCTCTTCTTGAATCTGAAACAACCCAGAAATCAAAATTCCATTAATACTTTCTCTTACTGAAATCCCTAATCCCCAATAAAATACAAACAAATCTAATTTTCTTCCTCTCATCATCTTCTTCATCATTTTCATCTCAACAACAAAGAATATTGAAACCCAGAAGCAAAAACTTTGACATAATCTTCTGCAGATAATTTTCAGCTAAGTAGCAGGAGGAGAAGAGCAGAACAGAAAATTAACTAGCATCAGAGAGGGACGAAATGATGATTAAAAAGAAGAGAGAAGGGAGAAGCAAACTCAGATCTCATAGTTTTGTTCACTAGCTTTCATTCATGAAATCTTTTACCTCTTCCTCCAACTCCTCCGTTCCAGATCTGAACCCCATTTCATCAAGTTTTGATTTTTAATCTGGGTTTTTGATTTTTTTTTTCTATTTTCTCCTGCTTCCTGTTTTCATGTTATGACTGGACAATAAAAGTTTGCTTTTGTCGGTCACCATCACCAGCAGATTTGGAACCTCGCGGCGGAGGTGGAGGTGATGAGACGGACCTGAGGCGCCAGTGAAGGACGGCGTGACGGAGATCCAAAAGAAGATCTAGCGGCGATGACCATGGCTTTGTGGAAGGCACAACAAGGAGAAGGAGGTGTGGAACAAACCCATGATGGTTTGGTTGAAATTGATTTGCTTAACCCATTTCAGATTTGAGGGAGGTTGAGAGGAACAAAGTAAGGGTCTGATGATGAAGAGGAAGAAGGGTCTGGTGATGATGAAGATATTGGTGATTTTACCCTAATCCACTTAACTTTAATTCATGTTATTTACTTACTAACTAATATCCTAATCATTCACTAATAATATCTATTTTTGAATTATTCAAAAATACCTTTTTACCTGGAAACCTCCTATCCAAGGTAAAAAGGTACTTGTGCAAATGTACACAAGTTTTTACTTGTGTATATTAAAGGTTTCCCTAAAAGTTAATAATAGAATTGCATGCTTACCATAATGAGAGCCTTGATATTTTCTCTGCTTAATTTTGTCTTAGTGCTCTCATCCTCATGTATTTCCAACAAAATATCAAGCAGATTCCGAATCTCACCACCTTCCGCCCCTTCCTTCCTTCTCCTCCTCTCCTCTTCATGCTCCAATATCACTCTCTCCATCATGTTATCAAACCTCTCCAGAATCTCCTTAACCCTTTTGCTCACTCCCTGCAAACCCAAACACTTAAAAAACCAAATAAAATCTGTCACATTGAACTTCCCTGCCAGCTCCGCAGTGTCCATCACCATCTTCCTAATTTCTTCCACATCACCATCATCATCGGTTTTAGAACACGCTCTCCCCATGATCATCCTCGTGATAACGCTGTTGGTTAGAGTCAAGAGCTCGCCACCGACATCAACGGCCTCACCTGCTTCTCCTTTTCTTTGTAGAACCTTCAGAATAATAATCCTTTCACACTTATTACACTTACAAACTTACCCTTTATACAAATATAAGAGAGATAGGATAACTAATGTAATAAAAAATAAAAAGTAAGTGAAATTTAGATGAAAGAGAAAATGTGATATGAATGAATCATAGTTCAAACCTTCAGAAACCGCAGAGTCTCTTGTTGTCTAACGGGAAGGAGATTACTCAGGGTCTGACCGCCGAGAAGCTCCGACATGCAGAGCTTCTTCACGAACTTCCAGTACTCTCCGTAAGGCGCGAACAAGAAGCCATTTAAGTTGTACGATAGGTGATGAACCGTGGTGCTCACAAACCGGTTCGAGAAGGAAGATTCATTGGTTTTGAGAACCTCCTTGGCCATGTCTGGACTGGAAACCACCAAACAAGGCAAGGAGCCGAGGAAGAGTTGCATGATGGGTCCATAGTGAGATGAGAGCTTGTGGAAGCTTTGGTGAGGGATTTGGGAGATAAGGTGGAGGTGTCCAATGATGGGAAGAGATGGAGGGCTTGGTGGATTTTTGTGGCGGTTATTCTTGTTCTGCTTTCTAGTGAGAATGGCACGTACTGCGATTGTGGAGAGTATCCACACAATGAGGAGTTTGAGGTA
Organism: Lotus japonicus; assembly: GCF_012489685.1. NCBI lineage: Eukaryota > Viridiplantae > Streptophyta > Magnoliopsida > Fabales > Fabaceae > Lotus > Lotus japonicus. Next base: position 36,333,352 of record NC_080045.1, on the reverse strand, counting down.
TTCTTGAAGTTCAGCCATTTGTTGAAGAAATGTTGAAATATGGTGATTTTTATAATGTGGTTTTTTTGTCCTCTAGTGGCCGGACAAATGACAATGAAATTTGCGGGTAATTCTGATATGTGATTATTATAGATTTGGAAGAAACGTGTACATGCATAAATGAATTGCCCGTGGAATTGTCTAACGTCCGATGTGGATGCAGCACCTGCACCATATATTTTTTTTAATAAAAAATAGTAAATTGAAAGAAAACACTTCTAAATTATCAGAAAATAATAGATGCCAATTTTTAGGTATGAGTGTTGGGGTTTCCCCAAAGAAGTTGTCCACCAACTTATAAAATTTTAGTGATTCTATGAGAATTCAAACCATTAATTAGAAGTAAGAGTTAAATCCGAATACAATCATACTATGATACCTGAAAATCTGTTCAAATTGAAAATGAAGTGTTGAATCAAAACTCATTAGATAAAGCAGTCTTGCATCGAATTGAAATATTCTTTAATATTCTTTGGCAAAATTCAGTACTGTCCCCATACCACTAGATGACAATTTTCTTTTTAAACATTTCAACCGTATTACCAAAAACAGCGAATTATATAAGAAAGAAAGATATCAAAAAATGGTCTATTTAAGTATTTTTCGACCGCGATTAAGAAAGAATACAAATCACCTAATTTGACTTTCAAAAAAGATGTCGGAAATCCCATGTTCTAATAAGAATTGGCCTAGTTCAAATCCATTTGATTGAGAAGTTAAGATGATATGGTCTAAGCTTTCTAGGCTAAAATATATCCAAGTTGCAGACTATAATTTCGACCTTGTTTGTGTATTATTTCGAACTTAATTAATTGGAAATCATAGGGAGACTCTAGAAGTTTTATAAGAGATGAAAAAACTGATTTTTTTAATAAGGAACGTATATTATAACAATTTTTTGGTTTATTTTAAAAGAAGACAAACGCTACACTGTGGACGAGTATAGACTTTTTTCACCTTTTGCTTTGATGGAATTGGGATGTATTTATATCAGAAAATAAGAATAAATTATGACTGTTACTTATATTTAATTATGAATGGTGAGATTAAAATAATTTAATGGTCACATGACCACTTAAAAATGTGATATAACTATTTTAAAAAGTCACATGACTTTATATTTTAATCTTGACCATCAAAAATTAGATCTGACAGTTGTGATTCATTTTTATATTTTCATATAAAAACATCATTATCATAATATACATCATATGTAACATTGTGATTTTTTTAGTAAATTATTCTTGTTTCTTGAATTTTTTTTACTTTTATTAAGGCAATAGATTTCAAATTTGGAACCTACAGAGTCTTTTATTTTTGCTACAGGAGGAAAATACCTACGGTCTTCTTAACAGGGGAGGTATTTTTTAACTAAAATCTCATTGATTTTTTTTCCCCAAATTATGAACACCAGAACCTAGGAAGAGCAGCATGATGGACTAATGGTGAGGAGATCAAGAGCATATCATATATATGCATTTTCACCAGAAAAGCGAGGCACAGGGACACAAATCAAAGGATGAGCCCTTGGAAGGGTAATTGATGGTTTCTCTTCCATGCTAACAGTCCCACTTACCTTCCATTCAAAACACTGAATCATGGCACCAAGATTGGTTGGTACAACCACAAGTGCTAGTGAGATTCCAGGACACACCCTTCTTCCAGAGCCAAATGGAATTAGCTTGAAATTCTGCCCCCTCACATCTAATTGGTTCTCTACACCCATAAACCTCTCTGGCCTGAACTCAAGTGGGTCCTCCCACAGGTTGGGGTCCCTAGCCATGGACCACAAATTGATAAATAACAAGGACTTTGCAGGAATCTCGTAGCCATTAACATTACAACTTTCAGATGATTCCCTAAAAAAAGTTGCAGCAGCAGGGTGAAGCCTCAGTGTTTCTTTAACAATAGCTCGCAAGTAAGGAAGGTTGGGAAGATCTGACTCCTCTATTAACCTGCGATTACCGGTCACTGAATCGATCTCGTGTCGTGCTTTCTCCATCACATCTGGGTGGTTGATTAGCTCAGCCAGAGCCCATTCCATGGTTATAGAAGTTGTGTCTGTTCCTGCCATAAATATGTCCTGCATACAATATTTACAATTAGGATCTATGTGTAATCAATCATATGCCAGCAGCCATAAAAAAATCTATCAATATTATAGATTTAGTTGATCATTGCAAGGAATCACCCTTGTTAATTAATCACCGTTTTAGAGAAAGGGATTTAGATCGATAAAGTACCACACGGAAAGAATGGATCGTGAAAGTTTTAGTCGCTAGCAAATTAGTTCCTGAAAGAATAAATCCGTTCGTAAGTCCCAAACATTAGGGACTAACTTGACTAAGTTTTTCATATTTAACCACTTTTGAATGTATTTCTTTTTTTCAGGAACTAAGTTACCAACGCTGAAAACTTTCAATGACCAAATTGATAATTCACTCTCCAATTAATTGATACAAATAACTCAGAAATGATGGAATAAGAAATAAACAGAATGAAATTAGAAGAATTTACCAAAATGAAAGCCTTGATATTTTCTATGGTCAATTTTACTTCAGTGCTCTCATCTCCATGATGTATTTTCAACAAAATATCAAGCAAATCCCTATTTTGAGCACTTTCACCTCTTTCCATGATTTTCTTCCTCGCTGCTTCATGCTCCGATATCACCCTCTCCATAATGCTGTCAAACCTGTCATGAATCTCTTTCACCCTCTTGTCCATTTTCCGCAAACCCAAATACCTGCAAAACCAAACACAGTCAGACACATTAAACCTCCCTACCAGCTCCACAGTGTCCACCACCATCTTCCTAATGTCCTCCACCTCACTATCATTTTCACAGCACGTTCTGCCCATAGTCATTCTTGTTATAATACTATTGGTGAGAGTCAATAGCTCAGCACCAACATCAACAACTTCACCAGCTTCACCTTTGATTCTAAGTAGTTTGAGAAACCTGAGAGTCTCTTGTTGCCTCAAGGGAAGAAAGTGATCGAGTGTTCTGCCACCGAGAAGCTCAGACATGCAGAGTTTCTTCATGAGCTTCCAGGATTCTCCGTAAGGCGCAAACAAGAAACCGTTTGAGCCGTATGAGAGGTAGTGAACCGCAGCACTTACGAACCGGTTAGAGAAGGAAGTGTCGTGGGTTTTGAGGAACTCCTTGGCGGCTTCTGGGGTGGAAACCACGACACAAGGGACTGAGCCTAGGAAAAGCTGCATGATCGGTCCGTAGCAAGATGAGAGATAGTGAAAACTTTGGTGAGGTAAACGAGAAATGAGGTGAAGGTGTCCAATGATAGGGAGTGCTGGAGGGCTGGGTGGACGATGATTCTTGTTCTGGTTTCTAGTGAGTATTGCTAGAACTGCAATGGTGGAGAGTAGCAAAATCATGAAAAGTTGAATGTAGTCTTGAATTTCAGACATGCCTGAAATCATTTTAAAAAATATTAAAAATTGATCCTGCTGCTCTGTGCAATGGCTATGTTGTGCAAGCATTGGATTTATAAGTGAGAACTGCGGCAGGTTACAACTGTATAATAATTATAACAATTTGGCAGCCATCCAAATCTGATAAATTCATGTTCCTTTTCTTTTTTATTTTATTTCAGCACACAATTTTTGTATCTTTACGTTTTGTTTCTATTATGAGTGTTCCAAACAAAAAGTAAGGAAGATATCATTTTGTTGGCGATTGATGTGTCACTTTTCATTTGAAAGTGACTCGTGCAGAAGGGGGAAGTTTCACTGTGGGTTTTTATGTAGTTATCTTTATTACATGACCAAGGCAAAAGGTGAGAAGTACATAATTATCTTGAGCTACCCTTCCAACCTGAACACAAACAGCTAGAGGTGGACTGGGATGTTTCAAATTATAGGCAAAAGAAAAATAAATTGATACAATGCAATTATCCTGTGATGAAATGCTCTTTCACTAAATAGTCTATTCAATTTCAGTTTTATTTTATCATCATTTTTCATCGATTCAAAGTAACTGAAGGAAGCTAATTATTGGTAACAACATCAACAAGGAAAGGAAAAAGATAATAGCATTTGTGTATAGCTTCATAGGAGAGAAACAGAACAATTAACACATTGAATCATAAGAAATACATTACAAGTATAGTGAGCTCACCAGAAGAGGGCGTTCTGAGTATTCATAATTTAAACATGTTGCAGCCACTACATCTAAAATTCCATTTGATATCAATGCCACCCTATGCAAAGAAAGAAACAATCCACATGTAAAAATCAATATCCCCTCTCTGCCCAAAAGAAAAAGAAAATCAATGGTTGTGCGGATGAGATATTTACCTAAACTGGCACTCCTGGAGGTTTGTTGAGGACAAGATTGGGTGGATCCTAGTTTTTACTTTTTAATAAGCTCATTGTAATACAAATTAAGAAAAATATAGGCTGTGATACCCAAAGAAGAAAACAACACAGTTAAAACTGCAAACCTTATAGATAACAAGACTATGGATGAAGTTGATTTCTTTGGCAGTAGTGTGACACTCCAGTTTCTGTTTAGGGATTTCTTTAACAGACGGAGGAAGAACAGTGCAATCTCCTGAGTACAAGGTATCCTTGGCTGCCACCTTCCATGAATGATATTATGGTTACGAATTAATAGTTTGAGTTTGTGCATATCAATTAATCATAGCAAGAGAAAAGGATGTACCACATCCTTTTGAGGATGTATCATGTACCCCTTTGAGTCTATGATCTTGTATGGCGATTTGAACCTGTTTAAATTAATCATATAATTTACTAAGCCACATCAAAATTTGACCACCAACAAAAACATAACACAACACTTACAAAGTTCCGAAGCATAGTTTACAAAAAAACGAACCTGTTAATATCAGCAATCAAGGGGTCTGCATAGATACTGAAACTAACTTCCGTGTTTTCTGTCTTTAGCTCGAAATTCTTAGGGCATTTTGAGTTCACCAGAGCATCCTCATCACTAATCACACACCCCATCAAACAAAAAAAGATAAAAGTTAAAATTGAAACTTCATTTATGAAATCAAAGGAAAAAAGCAGTGATCAAAGAGCAAGGCATATACATTTCCGGGTATCAGAGGGAGTCTTCAATGGCTTCTCGCTCTCCGAACGCATTCTTCTTGGAATCCTCCGAGAGGATGAAGGAGGAGCAGATGCAGCTCACCTTAGCAATTTAGTCATTTTCAAGGCCCCGGGTGGCATAACTCTAGGATTTGCTATTCATTTTACAAGGAAATACATTCTCAAACTGTTTTCAACTTGATAGCTAACCTATATAGATGTCAATTTAACATTTTTATTCAAAAAATTATTTCCGCGATAATAGATAACAAAAGATTCATGCAATTGGATGAAAATTGGTACTTAGAGACTAAGTGAACACTCAAAAACATAAGCAAATTCAATTATTCAAAGGCACACTTCTAGATGTCAGAGCGAAAAACGCTTCAAGTTCCAAGGACAATCACTTTTCTTTCTCAATACATTACCTCTGAAAATTCTTCACAATCACCAGCTCCAATTCCTTATCGTCTCGAACCACCGGAACCTTTTCCACTTCCCCCAAATCAACTTCACCACTTCCACCTCCTTCTTCTTCTGCTCCTCTGGTTTCATGGCCGTAAAATCCACCACCGACGACTTCTCTTTCGCCCTCGTTGCCACGGTGATGGGAAAAACCAGTGAGGGTTTTAAATGTGAGGGATTCAAATGCTAGGGTTCTTAGAATGGACGAAGGCATCGAGCGGGAATGAACAGAGGGAATAATAAGTTTCGCGCGATAAGAAAAAGGTGTTTCATAATATTTATTTGTATGTCTTGTGAAGGCTTAATTACAACTTTAGTCACGTTTATCAAAACTACGATTTTAGTCTTCCTTAATTTAATTACAAGACTAGTTCCTTATGTTATCTCATGTTTGCAACGTTAATTCTTCTGTCAAATTATTAACGGAGAAGGCTCATGTGACAACGCACATGCCTTCTACATTAATGGTAGACATGACCATGATAAAATACTTAATTGGTCTTCTACTTACACACATTGTATAGTTTTGGTCCCTAAAGTTTAAGAATTGCATTTTTTAAATTAAAAAAAAAACCATAAAATGATGAGCATTAATCTTCTTCAAATATGTTCATCATAAAAACCCAGGAAAAAATAAAAAGGAAAACCTAGAATTTGGTATCTGCATGCGGGGAAATATTTTCAGAATTTATTCAAGTAATTAGGGTTCATTTTATTTACTTGGAGAAGAAGGCAAGTTTTATTTATTTATTTTAATTTTTTCCTTACTAGGAGAAGGGGGAAATCCGGGCCCGTTTTCAACTATAAATAAACCTCTTTAGGCTGATGGAAATTCATCACCTGGAGCTCTACCTTTTTCAATCACCAAAGAGTTCTCTTACTTGAGAAATATAATCAACCCTCGAGCTCTTTCTTTCTCTCTCTCTCTCTCTCTCTCGAAATCTGCTCCTCTTTTCTTTTCAAAGAACTCAAGTCTTCTTCCCTTTGAGATCAAGTTCGTGAGGAGCACCTTCTTGGAGGACACGATTCGTGGTTGCTAAAAGAACTTCATCGTGTTCTTGTCTTTTTTTATTGATCTTCATTGTGTTCTTGTTCGAGGTATTTATTCCTCAATGTGCCGACTATTCATGCAACGTGAGGAGCAGATGAATAATCATCTGCTTCTGGAAGAAATCTTCCCGTTTATCTACTTTTAGCCATGTGGGGGTGGAAAGAAACGTTTGTATTCATCCACCTTAGTTTCTATTTTTCTTCCGGGGATCATTTTTCTATGATTTTATGATCAAGAGGGTATTATATGGGGACTTTGATTTAAACATTATTTTAACTAAATAAGTTGTGTTCTTGGGGTTCTTCATATTTCTTCATACGATTTATTCCTAAGTAGTAATTTGATCTTTAAACATTAAAAATTCTCTTCCTTTGTTGTTTGTGAGCCGCGACCAAACATCTATATTTGTCATTTGTTGTTGGTGATTATGATATGATGTTATTTGACCATGTGATATTTGAGAATATTTCTTAATTGTTGTTGTTGATATATAATTATGATTTGATCATTAATTATGCCATGCAGATTATGTGGTTGGTTGTATCCTTTTTGTTGGATATTTTGGACGTCGGAGGACGCTTCCCTCTGGAAGTTTGGACTGCATTTGGTTCGACCGAGGGTCACTTTTGTGGTTTTTGGTTCAACTATTGGGTAGGCTTGGCACCTACTGTGGGTTGTTCCTGTGTAAGTGACGAACATGGTAGATGACGGTGCGCGATTAAGCTTCACCCTCATTTTCGTTGGAGGAGTCATGTTTGTTCTGCTATCCTTTATGGTTGGCGTTTGATATTCGGATCACATTGTTATCGAGGGGATGGACCTTAACGGGCATATATCATAGGCTAATCGTAGACACGTTTTATAGTTGATTATTTACTTCTTGATATTATTTTAAGTTATTTAACATGATATCATATTTGAAAGCCTTTTTGGCGTCATGTTTCGAGTTGACCCTTGCTTACCTTGACTATATGTTGCATGTGCGCTTAACTCCATAGACAAAGGTAGTCAACGTATGTTGAGATGGAGTCCTACGCTGTTGGGGAAGTCTTGTTCGTAATGGACCTTTCATTGGGGAAGCTTGGTGACAAATGAGGGTGTATTTGAGGGACTAGAAGATGTGTTCCTTGTTCAAATTGTCGTTAGACATAGGGCTTCTTTAGTGTCTTAGATCTTTAGCTGGTCCTTTGGGGTTGAGTCTATAACTCTAAACCATGTTTATTTCCTTACTATTCTAGGGTGATTACCGTCCTTAAAGTTTCTTCCCGTGCGTTGACTCGGGAGAGATGACTTAGCTTGGCTCTCTTTAAATAAAGGTTCTTATTTGATTCAAATTTCCGCACCCAATATTGTCTTTATAATTTTTTTAGATATTACAATTCTAACCCTCGAGAAATCAGGGTGTTATAGCCGGCATTATCCTTCTTCGCCTCATTTCTCACAACCTCCACAAATCTAAGGCCCCCACTACGACCGACCAACAACCCATCCAAAATATCCACGGAACGTGACCACTAGAGCTTTGGTTGGGTTTATAGGGTTCGAGTTTGGATTATGTTTTGGGCGGTTTTATTCTATGTCGGTTGTGGTCACTGGGTTAGTGCAGTTGGTTGGGTTATTATCGATGGAACATGGGGTTTCATGTCTTGGGCTAGTGGAGGTCGTGGTGGCTCCGAGGTAAAAAGCAGCAATAGAGATTATGGTGAGGGTTTTAGTGATCTCAAGCGATGGGTTTGGTCGCTGAGGTTTCGACATCGAGAACAAAAGGGGTGATGTGAGATGCAATGAAATAATACTAGAAAGGGGGTTTGAAGTGTGTTATCTTAAAACTTGGTTTTCCAAAATGAGTATTAGTTTAAATTTTTTTCGCAATCGTTTAGTGCAGCGGATAAGTATACAGAGTAAGCAAACGATAAGTAGACCCAAGGAATTTATCATGGTTCACCCCTTAAATGATTGTGCTACGTCCAGTCCTTGGCCATACCAAGATTTCACTAAGCAAGTATCAAGGACTTCTCCAGCAAGTATTATCAAGGACTCCTACAAGTATTATCAAGGACTTCTTCTACAAGTATTATCAAGGACTTCTCCTAAACAATATTTTTCAAGATAGTTTTCTTCTACAGGAATCTCTTCTTACAAGAGTGATAGTAGAGAAATTTCAAGCTCAGGAACTTTTAGTTCTAACTCAATAGAGGGTAAGGTAAAGAGATTTGGCTCTTAGGAATGCTAGTGTCGTGCTAGAGGTTCCTTTTGAAGACGATCCAATAAATGTGCTCATGGGAGCTGCAGATGGAGTGATGGACTTGGATGTGACATTGTGGTGAACAGTGCCATCGTCAGACGAATCCAGATTATAGACCGGTGCGAACTGAGGAGAGTTGTGAACACTTCTTTCTACTTGGGTGATATGTTTTGGGGATTGGTTTGATTGATACGTTCGCAAGTGGGTGTCATTAGCAGGGTTGTTTTGTTGTGCTGGTGAGTTAGGGTTTGGAGCAGATAGTGGGGACTGTACTTGTTCTTCACCAAGACCACTTGGATCCACAAACAAATTATACCAAATTGAATCTGAGAGGTTTCAGACATGACATATTTGTTGATTCCAAGGGCGATATCGGGATGTGGCATTTGTACATCATCGTCTTCATCATCATCCTTTCCTCCATTGTTTACACTAAGTCTTCTCCTTTTAGAAGCAGTTGGACCAGGCAAAGGATTCTCTAAGGGCGGAGTGAACTTTCTCTTCATCAAACTTGGTAGTTCTTGTTGAGCATTGGAAATCCTTGGTGAAGCTTGACCAGACCTGTTTCTAGACGACACCGGTTGAGGCCTAGACAGTGTCTCTGCCAGCAGTTATCTTGATCTTTGGGGTTGGCTGACTAGGCGGCTGAGGTGGCAAGTCTGACATTTCAGAAATCTTCTCAGACGTTGAGATCACCTATCCTTTGGATAGTCTGGTCATGTCAGACTCCTCCTTCCTTTTTCCTTTGTCCTTGATCGTCTTTTTCTTCTTTCGTAATAGTTCTTCTGAAACTTCTGAATCGTTATAGACGATCTTCATCCCCTAAACGTCAGAAATTTTGATTGGTGTTGGCCACAACAAGTCATCATCAAGACGATCAATCGTCTCTAGATATGACCAGACGATTTGTTAATATTCATTAAGTAGAAGCCAATTTAAAAGGTGAAAACTTAATATATAGAACAATCACCTACAAAAATTGAATAAATGAGTTAACTATTAAAACTAAAATGTTAGAATTGCTTGGTTATAAAACAATTGTGCAGCTCAAAAAGTTGATAGATTATCATAAAAAAATGATAATTTATATGATATATTAAGTTTTTTAAGTTTTTTGTCAAAAGAAAGTCACTTTAACACTTTCACCTTAAACCTCAAAATGTCTTTACACAACTCTGCTCGGGGGAAGAAATGAAATTAAACTTGTAAATGTGAGAAGAGCAAGTGAGGGCGAAATAAATTTAAGTTGAAGAAGAAGAGGGGTCAAGGTTGACATGGAAAAAAGAAACTAATGTTTAAGTGGCAAAGATATTAATAAATTATTAAGTGACATGTTATCTTGCAATTTTCGTTAACAAGTGCAAGTGAGAGTAACGAAATGACCTAATTTTCACAATTAAAAATTATGGACCAAACTTACTAGTTTTAAACAGGGAGGTCAAAAACATTTCCAACTAATGAGAAATTAAAAGTGCAGTTAAACTCGATCATATTTAACGAATGTATAATAGTGTTATGTATATACCTAAACGTGATAAAGATCTTGGCAAATCATTGGTCATCATTCCTTTATGTTAATGGAGAATGATTAAAGTCCTAAATTTGTTTATGTATGATGACTTCATTTAATAATGACTTCCGACGATGATAAACAATCAAAAATCAAAATCAGAAGAGACAACAAAAATTTAAATTCATAACTGTTAATCGCGCCTGCTGGCAGAGAGAATATTCAACGCCAAAATGAAAATGATAGATTGCTGTGTATACGACAAATTGAACAAGGGGTATTAGACTTTTATTAGGGGTCTCAATATTAGACTCATAAATGTAAGGGTCCGGAGGCAACATGCAAACATATAAATTTATTACATTATTATGCAATATATTAAGTGTTTTGGGTGAGGTCTGAGATGCTCTAGGGTGATCTGAGCTCCAAGACTTTTCTTCCTGTGTAAGGAATAATTGTTTGTTTACAAACAAATTTCACGATCACCTCATGATAGATGATAGGTAAATGGAGAAATGAGAAAGAAAAGAGAGGTAAGATAGGTGATGTGTTAGAAAAAGAAGACAAAGATAAGAAGAGAAAAAAATGAAAATAAAATGGTCAAGAAAAAGAAATGTGAATAAATCATAATATCTTTGTAAGATCTTTTATGAGCTCTTCAAGTTTGTTCGCGGGATTATGGTGATGAGAGCTTAGGTACTTGTGATGACATTTAATTTGAACATTGAAGTAAATATTTTATGGGTTAAATATGTTTTTAGTCCCTGTAAAATAGAGGTGAATTTGATTTGATCCCTTTAAAAACATTGTATAGCTTTTTAGTCCACAACATAAATGAAATGGGTGAAATTAGTCCATCGATTTATTTTGTGGCATTTAAACCGCTACTAAAACCAAGAATATATAATTTGTGGCTGTATGGTAGATGGAAGACACAACTTACGAAAAAGATAAGAACCCACATAACATCTATAGTTATATTTGCAAGGACATGATACTCGGATTCACAACAATAACGTGAACGTGGGTTGCTTTTAAGCATTTTAGGAAATGAGATTGTCCCTAAGAAAAATAGTATAACCATAGGTTGACTGGCGTGTTTAAGGGCAACGAGCTCAATCAACATCAGAATATTCGGTCAAAGCAGAAGATAAAGGACGATAGAAGCGCAAGGCAAAATGAAGAGTCCCTTTTACATAGCCTAAAATGCGCTTGACTTCCTGAAAATGACCAACTTGGGACAATAGAGAAACTGACTTACAGAATTAACTGCAAATGCCAAATCTAGACGAGTGATAGAGTGTACGGTGAGAGAGTTCATAATCATCACTTATAAGAGCTTTGACCGACCACCATGGGAGTGGCAACTGGCTTCGAATCTAATAGTTGAGCACGAGGAAGAACATCACAAGCATACTTGTCTTCTTCCCAAAAAATTTCATCATTCGTATATGTGGCGTCCTATCCAAGAAAATAATACCAAGATCCTTAATGGATAATTCCTAATTTATACGAGAGATGAGAAGACGAATAAATGCTCAGTCACTTCCAATGAGGATTATGTCAACAAAATATGCGAACAAGTTATAAAAAAAAAAAAAGGCTAAAAAGCACTTTTGGCCCCTGATGTTTCAAGTTTGTGTAAATTCTGCCCCTACTCTATTTTTGTTGATGTTTCTACCCCTCATGTTTTCAAATAGTACATCATCTACCCCTCCATCAGTCAAACGTTAAAAAACTAACGGAATGAGAAACTGCCACGTGGAAATTACAAGTGAAATTGAAAAAAAGAGGCAAGGGAGATTCAAACTCAAGACCTGTAAGTAGCAAAACATGCATTTAACCAGTTCAATTACATGCATAATTGATATATTCATCAAGCAAATTTAATTTATATCATTTCCTTGATCATCATCAACTTCATATACTCTTCTTCATCTCTCCAATCCACTCAGGAACCTCTCAAGAGAAAGTTTGACTGACGGAGGGGTAGACAGTGCACTGTTTGAAAACATGAGGGGTAGAAACGTCGACAAAAATAGAATAGGGGCAGAATTTGCACAAACTTGAAATATCAGGGGCAAAAAATGCTTTTTACCCTATAAAAAAATAAGTAATTACAATTTGTGATTATTATCTCTAACTACGATCCCTATGCTATCAAGTTAATTATGGAAATCATATTAATCTTCTTTAACTTGGTCATGTTGATCTTCTTTGATTATTGCTTATAAAAAAAAATGTTGATCTTCTTTGAGAGGATTTCATTTTATCATCTATAATCTATCTATCTATAATAATATATATAAAAGCAAAGTTTTGCAGCCTTAAGGGTAAAAATGTAATTCAGTAGATCATTGAACATAAATTAAGATTTCTCCATGGACAATTTAGTAAATCTCAATATAATTAGTTGGAGATCAAATCTTGGCCGTCCGTAGCGTTCAATCTCAGCCATAGGATTTATTTTTCTTTTTCAGTTCAAAACTCCTAGCACGTTTGGTTTTCCATTTCACAGCTCCCTTTTCAGTTTTCTTTTTTCCACCCTTTTTATGGCGTTCTTCCGTTTTCGTTCTCCAAGAGTCACGCTCATTGATATTGTAAACCCACCATTTTCGCTCTCCCCCTCTGCGTATCAGAGCAATGATATTGAAAAGTGAAAACCCCCATCGAAGTGAGCTCTAGCGAGACCGAGAAAAATCGTGGGAGAGGAGAGGGCGAGATCGCGAGGGAGAGAGAGAGAGAGATCGAAAATGGTGACCGGAGCAGAGGGAAAATCGTGAGAGGAACTGGGTGGAGCTCGATGCCGAGAAGATGGTGGCATCCCTGAAGCCCCATTGCCTCTCCCATTAATCAGTGTTTGAATATGTTCCGTTCACGGATCAATTCGTGCACGAGGGGCTCAGCAAGGAGAGGTACGGAGCAGGTGTGATGGATCTGGAGCATTACATGAACAGTCCCGTCCCTGTAACCTAGAGGAAAGATGGGACCAAAATTCGTGCACCGAATCAGTCACGAATTGTGAATGAGGAAGAACCAATGCTCATGTTGTTGCAGGAATGGAACCTTTTCGGTTCAATGTTGTGTTCATCTTACATTGCTACGAAGCTGAAGCTAATGCTTGCGAGGATGTGTTTCTGAATCAAGTTTCATTGCAGCAAGCTGAATCTCAGCTCCTCTAATGTGATGATTTCTCCGTCGTTTTATTTGTGAGGCAGTGTGCCTATGATGAATCAATGAGGCTTGATGAGCTCGAGGGCGATCTTCAGGTAACTGACTTTGATTGAACCTGTTTTATCTGGATTTTCATAGGATTATTTTGTGTTTCAGTTCTTCTCTATGGGGTTTCAAAATCTAATCAATTTTTATTCATGCTCATGATTTGACAGGTAATTTTCCCATTTTTCCTCATGTCATTTCAATTTGTTACTGCCATTGATATATAAATAACGTAGTTGTGGTGGTTTTCCATCTCCCTTGCTTTTGAATATTCGGTTGATTTTAGAGGTGAGGTAGTGTACTACTTCTTTTTGTCCAGTCTGACAGGGTTTGTAGCTTCTCTTCTACTTTGAGTGATGCAGGCCTCCCATTTGAAACACAAATGAAATACTTGATTTTGCTGGCATTAGCCTACCATTTGATCTATTGTTGTTGTAATTGGAAACTCTTCTTTGATGTTACTTTAACTCTTATTTGATGTTACTTTACTATGAGCATATAGTTAGCAGAACGACCATGATTCCTTGAGATAACTATTTTGATGCCCACTAGGAAGGGAGAGATATCATGTGGTATTGCTTTCCCAGTCTGATTACTTTTACCATTTTCCATGTATATTCAGTTCTGGCTGCATGGATGTCTTTGCCTTACTTTTTTACATGGGAGCAAGGTAGTGTTAGTGGTCCTTGCTTTTTCCCCAGCTTTCTTATGGTTTGGGTGTTTTGTCATTTCTTAGTTCTCCATTTTTTCAGGTTTTACGTGCTTCTTAGCCTGATGAAGCAATGACACATTGGAGAGAATCGCAGAATACACCTCGGAACTTAAGTGGTGAAGGCAGGCGAGGTGAGTTACTCTACAGACAGTGGTTACTTGCTTGAATTGATTTCAAAGTTCAATAAAAAAGAACTGTAATTTGGTGTCAGCATCTTTCTTCATTCGATTATCCACACCCATTACTTTTAGTGAACTATTTAGCTTAGAATCGGTCTTTAGTGGCTGAGTTATCATCATATCTCATAGTTTTATAACATTTTAAAATGAGTGTTTAGCAGTGGAAGCTCATCTACATGTGACATCTGTGTTGAATTTTGACTACAATACTTCCTTCTCCCTGATTAGTTCTTATTTTTTGTCTGCCATGTTCATACTTTATATGCCATAATGTCCTGTTAGTTGTGTTATAATTTAGCTTTTATATTTGGCTATTTTTTCTCTCACTGTCAATCATTCTTGCTGTTGTGCTCCACCTAAATAATTGGTGTAGAATGAGAGGCAAATTGTATACATATTTTGGCAGCTTGGAGGGCAATTTAATAGATTTTATATAAGCATTCGTAATATTATTTCTCTGCGTTTTTTTCATTCTCTCTATGCTGCACATCAGTGACATCACCTTTTTTCATCGACTCAAATCTCGAACGTGTGTGTTTTTATCTTGGAGCCACTTCATCTATCTAATGTTTGTTCTTCCTTTCCGTTTTACATCCAGCGTCGTTTCGCAGCCCTAGGGTGGAAATTAAAGTTCTGCTTCTGAGAGACTGAATTTGAGGAACTTTGTGGTAAGCTACAAAACCTTTGCCATCCCTCTTCTCCAATTAATGCTGATCTGATCCTTCTTCATGTGGTTATAGTAAGATTTGACATGTTCTTCATCCCAAACTCATTTCAATTTATTTATTTATTTTTTGGTCATTTGAACTGATTCCGCAGGCTACCTTCTGTCTTCACACTGCGGCATCTTCTTCCCTTTTCTCGGAATCTCACCGGTCATGTTCTATTATGTTCCAAAGGTAAGCACTTGCACCACTTTTCTATTTGCTTTCCCTTTAAAGGAGTACTTTTTTCTTCATTTTTTTGCAGTTTCAAATCTTCGATTTGGTTACAAACATGCTGTACTTCTTGATAATCCATAATTTAGTTCAGCCTTCATTTTGAACTTTTTGAGTATCTCTTTCCCTCGTGAAAACTTTATTTTCTATCTTTTAACTGATCTGCATCCCTTTTCTACTTGGCAAATAAAAAGAATTATAGGTGCTTCTTTTTGTTTCCCCAATTTTATTGCTTCAATTTCTACCATTACTACATGATTTTTATGTGCAGGTTTATTGGCTTTCTTACACGATTTGTTGAGTGTGTCTATAAAAAAAGTAGTTTCATGTATTGTTATTTCTAATAATTAGCGGCTTTGGGCTTATGGTTCTTTCACTCTGCAGTGATGAATTGATGCTGGCCAAATTGAAAAGTAATGAGCTCCAAATGCCGGATTCAGATTTTCAGGTGATATTTTTGTCTCAAAATTTTGCCTACTGAGGGAATGCTTGCATTCTTTAGTTTCGTGTATACAATAGAAGGAAGATCACACAGATTGAATGTAAAGCTGGCAATGTGACTGAAGTTATATTATTTAGGGGAAAATGTAACACCCCGATTTCGGTGGCGTCACTTTAGTAACCAAAAGAAAATACTTTAAGCAGAAAAACGTGAATTATTTTTTTTTCGACAATATAACTAAAGACAGAAAGCAATAAAACTTCCCAACAAAAGATAAAAGGAACTACTATACAACTATATATACATGCCTCGCTAAACACTACCACGTCACGAGTAACCTCCAGTGACGGGTGACAGAAAAGAGTAACGCCCGAAGGCAATATGTACAGTCCAAGATAAAGATACTGTGTCCGCAACACTAAACTACAAAATCTGAGAGCAAGTTGGCCCAGCGGCCTAAGAAAAGACCCCCTAAATCCAACCAGCTCTCTGTGATCTCCATAGGAAACCACACAAAAGCTACCGGTAGGAAAACTACCCTGTCCCCAAAAACGGAAGCATGACGGTCAGAGCATCGACACTACTCCTACACTATCCCTACCCGAGGAGCCCACACTAGCACTCGATCCTACACGCTAGCGCGGTCGTCATCCGAATCTGCATCCAGGACGACTAGGTCGACGTACTCAACACTGCCCTCTCTGTCCACCCTAATGCGCTCCTGCACTGGACTCTCGGGCTCGGGGCCCGGAACGAGATCCGCGACGACAGCAGCAGCAGTAGACGGACTAGACTCCGTCGAAGCCCCACCTACTGGCACCTCCTCAGAAGGGTCCTCATCATCTGAAGGGGATGGTGGCGGTGGAGGTACTCCCAAGCCGGGTCCACAGTGTACTCCTGGAGGCAGGTTGAAGCTCACTATGTGCCTCCTCATCACTCCCTCCGTCAAGCGTCCAAATCGGTCGACACGGTCCTCCATGATCCGACCGGTGTAGGTCGCACGGTGGCCCTCGGAATCGACCACCCATGCACCTGGGTCGTCTTGGTCAAGCATCTCGTACCTGGTCCCCCCCGACGGGCTGACCATGGTAAACCAATCCCCCATACTCATCTGACAAATGGCGTAGTCCGCCCAAACACACACAGCAGACGCGAGGGTCAACTCCAAAGAATTATATAATTAATAAAACCAGATATATTTATAGGATAATAAATACTCGCCTCTCAGGCTTATAAGTTTTGGGATAGCTTCCTAGGGTTGCATGTATCACAATGAATATAAAGAGCCATAAAAACAAGTAGCATGCCTCAAAAATAGGATAAACAGTTACCAATCACACTCAGCAACTAAGTCAGCATGTATGTTGCATGAAATGCAATGCTGGGTAACAAAATGCATTCCGGAAGAAGGATGGACATCAACGAGGCGGCCCTAACACCAGCCACGGTGGGTACCTTCCTGCTCGCGTGTCTCTTACACCACACAAAAGTAGTCAGATCAGCAGTGAACCCGTAGGTCTGCCATTCCGTCTGCTACTGAGGACCACCGTAGTGTCCTAAATATGGAAATCCGGGTCTTATGACCATTTTGGAATCCACCGAGGTCCGGTATCACGCCGTGTATTAACCTCAAAATGAGTGCATGAATGCAAGTGATTAGCCAAACAACGTCTCCGACCTCACCCGACACGTCGCCACGTGTTCTAGATAACTTAAAGTCTCTAAAAGAATACCCTAAGGTAAATGTCGATTCTGCGACAAAATACAATTAATCATAAACAAAAGAGTGCAACCACTCACGACAACTCTTCGAGTCATCAATGCTCTCACGAAGTCTCTCGCTTCTGTGGAGTCTCACACATTCACAAAGTCTCACGCTTCAGTGAAGTTTTATGCTTTCACAAGGTCTCACGCCTCAGTGAATTTACACACTTGCACGAAGTCTCACGCTTCAATGAAGTTTCATGCTGTTCACGAGGTCTCACGCCTCAGTGAAGATCCATGCTTTCCACAAGGTCTCACGCCTCAGTGGAGTATCACGCATTCACAAGGTCTCACACCTCCGTGAAGCTTCTCGGCTCATCCCTTGGATGGCTAAACAAACTGCTCCCAGAGCGAATGAGTATCAACATACCCAGAACTCGAAATCTTCTCAACACTTGGATCCGACGACACTTCTCGTTTTCCAAAACTAAACTTCAATCCAAAGCTTGCATCCGAGATTGTTATCTTTATTTAAAGGTTTAGAGGTTGTTTAATATCTTATGAATTTTCTTTACAAAAATAGCTCTTTTTAGTCTTATCGTATTTCCTATGAGTTTCAAAGTTCCCATAAACCCAAGTAATTCCCTGAGAAGGTCTCGATCCATTGGAGCATGACAAGGTCCGAACTCCGTTCGTCCTTTTAAAACTCTCTCAAAATCTCATAAAAATTCGGCATGACCTGCCCGTAAACCTCACTCTTCAGAATCTCAGGTACAAGTGGAATAGCATAAATAAAACAGCTCAGTCAAAAGCATAAACAGCATATTCCAACACATCCTAAGTTAACCATGTAGCACATAGCATGTGAATCATTTAGCACACAATATCATGGCCTCAAATACTCAACAAGGTCGGCCGAAGCCTCAGAGAACAATTCAGACATTTAGCAATTAAGTGCATAACACATAGATCAAGTCGAACTTGTCGACACCTAAAGCATTATCTAGTAATTCAGAGAGTAGCCCTCACCGGTGGGTCTTCCAGCTTCTTCCTCAATATGTTCTCCAAACTCTTCTCCTTGATTTCTTGGAATCTCCTCAAACGAACCTTAAGCAAAAATCACAGAAATCAACACCAAGAGTCAGAAACTCAACAATCAAAGAGTCCTAGGGTTACACAGTACACTACTACCTCCTTGGTACGACAATCTAACGCGTTAAGACAAGTTTTCGAAAAATCGGATTCTCCTCCCCCCTTGATATAGCTCTCGGCCACTTTCCTTAATTGGGAGGGTCGATTTTTCTTCGATCAAACTTGGTTCCTAGGTTAACATAAGCCGTAACTAAGACGGTTCTAGGCTCGGAAAAATTTTCGGATCGAAAACTGATATAGGGGCAGTTTGGTCATTATTTTTAGCTCAGAATTTCAAAATTGGATTTTTGAAAAACAAATTGGATGGGGACGTCCACAACGACGTTTATGACGACAAATCCTACTAGCACTAAGCCAAGTCGATAGATTAGAGCGTAAAGGTTGCGACTTTGCCGAAAAATGGGTATTTAGGGTAGAAATTGATCCCGGCGGCATTTCGTCGACATTTGACAAAATCTAATCCGCAGAACACGCTCAGGAGCATGCAGGGAAGAAGTTTAGACGCTGAAATCAGCTGATTTGAACAGTTTTTCAAAAACCTCAAAATTTTGAACTCAGAAAGTCGCAGGAGAAATGGACAGAAACGACGATTCGAAGGAGAGTATAGATTACCTACCTCGAGGTCTTCGATTAGTGACGATCGGTGAAGCAAACGGGCAAGAAACGACGAAGATCCGAATCTCTCTCTCTCTCTAGGAACTCGCGGTTTTGGGGGTGGGGGAAAATGGGTTTTTTCTCAAAAAATCAAATTTTCAAGCTATTTATAGGTTTTGGAAAAAACGGAAAAATGATTTTTTTGCGATTCCGATTTTTCCTGCGCGTTCCTCTGCGCATTCTAAGATAGGTTCTGGCGACAGAATTCCAGAACTCAAAATAGAATTCTTGGAATTAAACCAAAAGATCCAAAATCGGCATAAGTCGGTGTAAGTCGGTTTATCCCGAAAAACTACTTTTTGCAGTGATCGTCGGATGAGAAAACTTCCTTCTGAAGAAAGATTAGGAATGATGAGAGAAGTAGGAGAAGGCGGGTGGAATCTTCATTTGAGTTTCCGGATAGAAAAAGTCTTCATCGTCTGTCGATCTTAGGTTTTTCGAACTATCAGGGATTCCGTTTCGGCAAACTTCCGAGAATTGGAATTTGACGTTCGTACTTTCTAGGATTTCGCATCGAAATGGTTGTTTAAGGACGGAAAAGAGAAGTTCTAACATTTCTCTGAGGATTTTTGGAATTAGTTTCCATCGTGTCCTAAAGCGTAAATTAACTATTCACTAATACCTTCGACCTAGGATTAAGCGTATGTTAGTCGTGCTATAACTCTTTCGGTTTTTCGATACATTCTTGGACTTTTCCTGAACCTCTTTCCTTCCCAAATTTATCTTAATCAAATAACTCTTTTATTTTATTCACTTATCCAAAGCGTTAAAACTTGGGCCTTACATTACTACCCTCCAAAAAGAAAGTTTCGACCTCGAAACTTAAGGGTCAGTAAAAAGTTCTGGATACTGTTCCTTGATCTTTTCCTTCAGCTCCCACGTTGCATCGCCGGTGTCCTTGTTCCAAATAACCTTCACTAACTCGATCTCTTTACCCCTCAACTGCTTTACCCTTGTGTCACCAATGCTGATTGGCGGTGTCTCGAAAGACAAGTTATCCTTCAACTCAATGTCATCCAGCTCGATGACGTGCGTCGGATCAGCAATATACTTCCGCAGTTGTGACACATGGAATACATCGTGAACGTTTGATAGAAAAGGCGGTAGTGCGATCTGGTAAGCTACCGGTCCTACACGACGAGTAATCTGATAAGGTCCAATGAACTTTGGCGTCAGCTTTCTTGACTTGATTGCTCGACCAACTCCTGTAGTCTGGGTAACTCGCAGGAACACATGATCTCCTTCTTCGAATTCCAGGGTTCTGCGCCTTTGATCTGCATAGCTCTTCTGTCTACTATGAGAAGCCTTCATCTTCTCCCTGATCTGTTTAATCTTCTCAGTTGTCTGTTGCAGAAGTTCCGGTCCTACTAACAAATTCTCTCCATCTTGATACCAACATAAAGGTGTTCTACACTTGCGGCCATACAATGCCTCATACGGTGCCATACCTATGGTCGTATGAAAACTGTTGTTATATGTGAATTCAATCAGTGGCAATAGGGTGTCCCAACTGCCCTTATTGTCTAACACGCAAGCTCGTAGCAAATCCTCCAATGATTGGATAGTTCTCTCAGTTTGCCCATCAGTCTGTGGATGATAAGCAGAGCTTAATCTCAGCCTCGTTCCCAAAGCCTCATGAAGAGCTCCCCACAGATGTGAAGTAAACTTCGGGTCTCTATCGGAAACGATACTTGTTGGCACTCCATGAAGTCGCACAATCTCAGCTATATAAATCTCTGATAGCTTATCCACGTTGTACGTAGTTCTCACAGGTATGAAATGAGCCGACTTAGTCAGTCGATCCACGATTACCCAAATCGAGTCATATCCTCTTTGAGTTCTTGGTAATGCCACGACAAAATCCATCGATATGCTATCCCATTTCCATTGAGGTACATCCAAGCTTTGTAGCATACCCGCAGATTTCTGATGTTCCACCTTCGCCTTTTGACAGGTTAAACATGCAGCTACATATTCTGCCACTTGTCTTTTCATTCCTGGCCACCAAAAATTCACCTTCAAGTCCTGGTGCATCTTTTCCATTCCAGGGTGAATGCTCAGCTTACTTTTGTGACCTTCGTCCAGTATCAACCTCCTTAAGTCAGGGTTGTTGGGTACGCAAACTCTACCCTTACACCGTAGGATATTGTCACTTCCTACCTTGAATTCCGGGTCCTTACCCTGAATTACCAAATTCCTTTTTCCGAGTAAAAATTCATCTTGTAACTGTTGGTCTCGGATTTCTTCCATCAATCCATTGGTAATCCTGATCATCCCGAACCTCAGTTCTCCCTCGGATACTCTTACGTCCAAACTCAAATCTCGGAATTGTTCCAGCAGTTGTAGCTCCTTCACCATCATTGACGAGATATGCATTTTCCTGCTCAATGCATCAGCAACAACATTAGCTTTTCCAGGATGGTATTGTAAGGTAAAATCGTAATCCTTGAGAAACTCCATCCAACGTCGTTGTCTCATGTTCAACTCCTTCTGGTCAAACAAGTACTTCAAGCTCTTGTGATCGCTAAATATGGTGAAATTGCATCCTTATAAGTGATGTCTCCAGATCTTCAACGAAAACACAATGGCAGCAAGTTCTAAGTCATGAGTCGGATAGTTCTTCTCATGAGTCTTCAGTTGTCGTGAAGCATAAGCTACCACCTTCCGATGCTGCATCAGCACACATCCCAACCCTTGATGCGAAGCATCACAGTACACTTCATACGGTTCCTCTGGTTGCGGTAAGACGAGCACAGGTGACGTCGTCAAACGTTCCTTCATTGTCTGAAAGCTAGTTTCGCACGCTTCGGTCCATGCAAAAGGTTGATCCTTTCTCGTAAGTTGAGTCAAGGGTCCAACGATCTTGGCGAAATTCTCAATGAAGCGACGATAGTACCCCGCCAAACCGACAAAACTCCTGATCTCAGTCACGGTCTTTGGCCGTTCCCATGACAACACCGTCTCTACCTTTGCTGGAACCACAGCTATACCTTCTTTAGAGATCACATGGCCCAAGAATTTTACCTCTTCGAGCCAAAATTCACACTTAGAAGGGTTGGCGTACAACTTTGTCTCTCTCAACACTTGTAAAACCTGACGCAAGTGCCCTTCATGATCTTCAGCGTTCTTTGAGTAGATCAGAATGTCGTCGATAAACACCACGACGAATCGATCCAAGAACGGATGGAATGTCCTGTTCATGTAATCCATGAAGATAGCAGGTGCGTTTGTCACCCCAAATGGCATCACTAGATACTCATAGTGTCCATAACGAGTCCGGAATGCCGTCTTCTGGATATCCTCAGTCTTTACTCTGATCTGATGGTAACCCGACTTCAGGTCTATCTTTGAGAATATCGCAGCTCCTCGTAGTTGATCCATCAAATCATCAATTCTGGGTAGCGGATACCTATTCTTGACGGTTACTTTGTTCAGTTGTCGATAGTCGACACAAAGTCTAGATTTCCCATCCTTCTTTTTCACCAATAAGACGGGTGCTCCCCAAGGTGAAACGCTTGGTCGGATGAATCCCTTCGACAGGAGATCCTCAAGTTGAGACTTCAACTCCACCAATTCCGCAGGTGCCATCCGATATGGTGCAATCGAAATCGGTCCTGTTCCCGGTACGATGTCAATAGCAAACTCAATGTCGCGTACAGGCGGCAAACCAGGTACATCGCCAGGAAAAACATCCGCGAAGTCCCTCACAACTGGAATATTACTCACTTCCGAATTCCCTTTACTCTCCAAGCTCAACAAAACTGAATACTCTTGAGATCCTTCATTCAGAGAGACATTAATATGATTGGCGGATAGATACTCGGAAAGGTCCGAGTCAGGAAATACCACTCTCTTTCGGCTACAGTCCAGAAGACAATGGTAGTGGGACAACCAGTCCATCCCTAGGATAACATCTAGGTTCTTGAGAGTTAGGCACACTAGGTTAGCATGGTAAACTTTATCCCTATAGGTTACTGGGCATTACATGCATGCAGTGTCGGCAAGCAGAGTTTTGGCAGGTGTGGTAACTATAAGATCGAAACTCAAAGCAGTAACGGGAAGTTTTAATCTAGTAGCACATTCCCTAGAGATAAAAGAGTGCGTTGCTCCGGAATCGAAAAGTACAGTTAGGAGATTACCGTCAATCTCGCAATCTCCCCTGATCAGACCATCAACCCCTTCAGCTTCTTCACCATCCATGGTGTAGACTCTTGCCTTGGCAGCAGGACGCTTCCCACGAGCAGTGTTAACAGCCGGTTCTGTCTTGGGTGCTCTGCATTGAGCAGCAGTATGCCCCAACTTGTTACAGTTAAAGCATTTGGGCCTCATGTCAGTACAAGCATTGGCATAGTGCCCAGGCTGCCCACATCTGTAACAGGTCATCTCCCTGTTCACAGTCTGACCTCCAGAACCTCCAGCAGTACCCACCGTGGGCCTATAAGATCCTGAAGCAATCCCTCTACCTGCAGGACGTTGATACGGCCTCCTACTCTGAAATCTCCCTCTGCCTTGAAAATTTTGAGAGCCCGACCTCATCGGCCCTCCTGTCCCAACACGGTTCAGTCTCCTGTTCTTCATTATCTCCACCTTAGTGGCTTTCTCAACCAAAGTCTGAAAACGAGTGATTCCCAACGGTTTCACCGAGTCTTCAATATCGGGCCTCAGCCCATTCACAAAGCGCTTGCACATGTAGGGTTCATCGACCCCATTGCGGAAGAATCGAAAGTGCTTGGCCAACGATTCCAGCTTGGCAGCATATTCCGGGATGGACATGCTACCCTGACGAAGTGTCAGGAATTGCGACTCACGCTCGTCCCGAGCACTATCTGGAAAATACTTTTCCAGAAAAGCAGCACGAAACGAAACCCAGTTCACTTCCAAGTTGTTTGCTTCCATCATTCCTCTGGCGCCTCTCCACCAGTACTCAGCATCACCCAACAGTAGAAAGGTTGCCATTCCCACCTTGGCCCCCTCAGCAGTCTGCAATACACCGAAGATCTTTTCAATCTCCTGGATCCAGAGATCCGCTTTGTCCGGGTCAGTACCCCCCGAGAACTTAGGAGGATCTAGTCTCCTGAAATCATTTAATCCCTTATTCTGATCCAGAGTTATTTCCCTCTGGCGTTGGTGCTGATCACGTGCCTCCTCAGCAGCACGCCTCATAGCATTATCGTTTGCCTGTGCAGTCACAGCTTGGGCCATAGTGGCCATCATCTCAGCTAGTTGGTTAGCGTTCACCATGTTCTGCTAAATTAACAAACAGTTAGTGCTCATCATAAGATAGCATCCAATATAACTATACAATATGATTAAGCAATAACTTCAAACAATTCTAAGCGAAAAATCGCTTGGCAGACAATCAATTTTTACTCTTTGCAGAGTCACACAACCTAGCACAGAAGACCTATTCCCCAAAGACTCCCGAAGGACTCGACAAGCTCTGATACCACAAATGTAACACCCCGATTTCGGTGGCGTCACTTTAGTAACCAAAAGAAAATACTTTAAGCGGAAAAACGTGAATTATTTTTTTTTCGACAATATAACTAAAGACAGAAAGCAATAAAACTTCCCAACAAAAGATAAAAGGAACTACTATACAACTATATATACATGCCTCGCTAAACACTACCACGTCACGAGTAACCTCCAGTGACGGGTGACAGAAAAGAGTAACGCCCGAAGGCAATATGTACAGTCCAAGATAAAGATACTGTGTCCGCAACACTAAACTACAAAATCTGAGAGCAAGTTGGCCCAGCGGCCTAAGAAAAGACCCCCTAAATCCAACCAGCTCTCTGTGATCTCCATAGGAAACCACACAAAAGCTACCGGTAGGAAAACTACCCTGTCCCCAAAAACGGAAGCATGACGGTCAGAGCATCGACACTACTCCTACACTATCCCTACCCGAGGAGCCCACACTAGCACTCGATCCTACACGCTAGCGCGGTCGTCATCCGAATCTGCATCCAGGACGACTAGGTCGACGTACTCAACACTGCCCTCTCTGTCCACCCTAATGCGCTCCTGCACTGGACTCTCGGGCTCGGGGCCCGGAACGAGATCCGCGACGACAGCAGCAGCAGTAGACGGACTAGACTCCGTCGAAGCCCCACCTACTGGCACCTCCTCAGAAGGGTCCTCATCATCTGAAGGGGATGGTGGCGGTGGAGGTACTCCCAAGCCGGGTCCACAGTGTACTCCTGGAGGCAGGTTGAAGCTCACTATGTGCCTCCTCATCACTCCCTCCGTCAAGCGTCCAAATCGGTCGACACGGTCCTCCATGATCCGACCGGTGTAGGTCGCACGGTGGCCCTCGGAATCGACCACCCATGCACCTGGGTCGTCTTGGTCAAGCATCTCGTACTTGGTCCCCCCCGACGGGCTGACCATGGTAAACCAATCCCCCATACTCATCTGACAAATGGCGTAGTCCGCCCAAACACACACAGCAGACGCGAGGGTCAACTCCAAAGAATTATATAATTAATAAAACCAGATATATTTATAGGATAATAAATACTCGCCTCTCAGGCTTATAAGTTTTGGGATAGCTTCCTAGGGTTGCATGTATCACAATGAATATAAAGAGCCATAAAAACAAGTAGCATGCCTCAAAAATAGGATAAACAGTTACCAATCACACTCAGCAACTAAGTCAGCATGTATGTTGCATGAAATGCAATGCTGGGTAACAAAATGCATTCCGGAAGAAGGATGGACATCAACGAGGCGGCCCTAACACCAGCCACGGTGGGTACCTTCCTGCTCGCGTGTCTCTTACACCACACAAAAGTAGTCAGATCAGCAGTGAACCCGTAGGTCTGCCATTCCGTCTGCTACTGAGGACCACCGTAGTGTCCTAAATATGGAAATCCGGGTCTTATGACCATTTTGGAATCCACCGAGGTCCGGTATCACGCCGTGTATTAACCTCAAAATGAGTGCATGAATGCAAGTGATTAGCCAAACAACGTCTCCGACCTCACCCGACACGTCGCCACGTGTTCTAGATAACTTAAAGTCTCTAAAAGAATACCCTAAGGTAAATGTCGATTCTGCGACAAAATACAATTAATCATAAACAAAAGAGTGCAACCACTCACGACAACTCTTCGAGTCATCAATGCTCTCACGAAGTCTCTCGCTTCTGTGGAGTCTCACACATTCACAAAGTCTCACGCTTCAGTGAAGTTTTATGCTTTCACAAGGTCTCACGCCTCAGTGAATTTACACACTTGCACGAAGTCTCACGCTTCAATGAAGTTTCATGCTGTTCACGAGGTCTCACGCCTCAGTGAAGATCCATGCTTTCCACAAGGTCTCACGCCTCAGTGGAGTATCACGCATTCACAAGGTCTCACACCTCCGTGAAGCTTCTCGGCTCATCCCTTGGATGGCTAAACAAACTGCTCCCAGAGCGAATGAGTATCAACATACCCAGAACTCGAAATCTTCTCAACACTTGGATCCGACGACACTTCTCGTTTTCCAAAACTAAACTTCAATCCAAAGCTTGCATCCGAGATTGTTATCTTTATTTAAAGGTTTAGAGGTTGTTTAATATCTTATGAATTTTCTTTACAAAAATAGCTCTTTTTAGTCTTATCGTATTTCCTATGAGTTTCAAAGTTCCCATAAACCCAAGTAATTCCCTGAGAAGGTCTCGATCCATTGGAGCATGACAAGGTCCGAACTCCGTTCGTCCTTTTAAAACTCTCTCAAAATCTCATAAAAATTCGGCATGACCTGCCCGTAAACCTCACTCTTCAGAATCTCAGGTACAAGTGGAATAGCATAAATAAAACAGCTCAGTCAAAAGCATAAACAACATATTCCAACACATCCTAAGTTAACCATGTAGCACATAGCATGTGAATCATTTAGCACACAATATCATGGCCTCAAATACTCAACAAGGTCGGCCGAAGCCTCAGAGAACAATTCAGACATTTAGCAATTAAGTGCATAACACATAGATCAAGTCGAACTTGTCGACACCTAAAGCATTATCTAGTAATTCAGAGAGTAGCCCTCACCGGTGGGTCTTCCAGCTTCTTCCTCAATATGTTCTCCAAACTCTTCTCCTTGATTTCTTGGAATCTCCTCAAACGAACCTTAAGCAAAAATCACAGAAATCAACACCAAGAGTCAGAAACTCAACAATCAAAGAGTCCTAGGGTTACACAGTACACTACTACCTCCTTGGTACGACAATCTAACGCGTTAAGACAAGTTTTCGAAAAATCGGATTCTCCTCCCCCCTTGATATAGCTCTCGGCCACTTTCCTTAATTGGGAGGGTCGATTTTTCTTCGATCAAACTTGGTTCCTAGGTTAACATAAGCCGTAACTAAGACGGTTCTAGGCTCGGAAAAATTTTCGGATCGAAAACTGATATAGGGGCAGTTTGGTCATTATTTTTAGCTCAGAATTTCAAAATTGGATTTTTGAAAAACAAATTGGATGGGGACGTCCACAACGACGTTTATGACGACAAATCCTACTAGCACTAAGCCAAGTCGATAGATTAGAGCGTAAAGGTTGCGACTTTGCCGAAAAATGGGTATTTAGGGTAGAAATTGATCCCGGCGGCATTTCGTCGACATTTGACAAAATCTAATCCGCAGAACACGCTCAGGAGCATGCAGGGAAGAAGTTTAGACGCTGAAATCAGCTGATTTGAACAGTTTTTCAAAAACCTCAAAATTTTGAACTCAGAAAGTCGCAGGAGAAATGGACAGAAACGACGATTCGAAGGAGAGTATAGATTACCTACCTCGAGGTCTTCGATTAGTGACGATCGGTGAAGCAAACGGGCAAGAAACGACGAAGATCCGAATCTCTCTCTCTCTCTAGGAACTCGCGGTTTTGGGGGTGGGGGAAAATGGGTTTTTTCTCAAAAAATCAAATTTTCAAGCTATTTATAGGTTTTGGAAAAAACGGAAAAATGATTTTTTTGCGATTCCGATTTTTCCTGCGCGTTCCTCTGCGCATTCTAAGATAGGTTCTGGCGACAGAATTCCAGAACTCAAAATAGAATTATTGGAATTAAACCAAAAGATCCAAAATCGGCATAAGTCGGTGTAAGTCGGTTTATCCCGAAAAACTACTTTTTGCAGTGATCGTCGGATGAGAAAACTTCCTTCTGAAGAAAGATTAGGAATGATGAGAGAAGTAGGAGAACGCGGGTGGAATCTTCATTTGAGTTTCCGGATAGAAAAAGTCTTCATCGTCTGTCGATCTTAGGTTTTTCGAATTATCAGGGATTCCGTTTCGGCAAACTTCCGAGAATTGGAATTTGACGTTCGTACTTTCTAGGATTTCGCATCGAAATGGTTGTTTAAGGACGGAAAAGAGAAGTTCTAACATTTCTCTGAGGATTTTTGGAATTAGTTTCCATCGTGTCCTAAAGCGTAAATTAACTATTCACTAATACCTTCGACCTAGGATTAAGCGTATGTTAGTCGTGCTATAACTCTTTCGGTTTTTCGATACATTCTTGGACTTTTCCTGAACCTCTTTCCTTCCCAAATTTATCTTAATCAAATAACTCTTTTATTTTATTCACTTATCCAAAGCGTTAAAACTTGGGCCTTACAGAAAAGCTAACTACAAAAGGGAATAGTCCTTCCACTGTAGACTGGCATGAGAAAGGCCCTTTTAGTTACCCAAGGAATGCTGAAAACTGGCTGATTTATGTTAGATATTTAGAGCACTGAAAAGTAATAGGTGTTAAATTTGTGTTTTGCGTAAGAAAGACAATGTTGAAGTGTTTCCACAAATTCTTTATATCCATGTGATCAAGTTCATATTGAAATAATGTCATAGTGGTTAATTTGTTAAAAAAATAATTAGCATTACTATTCAGTTTTAAGTGAAAATATGTCCGAAATGACTTGATCATTTAATCTGTACAGGGTCATAAAAATGGCTAGGTGCACTGCCATTTTCAATCTTAATTTTTTCCTCTCCCTTTTGATGTTAAAACCCATTTTCTTTTTATTTAGGAAGGATGACTTGCTACATCAAAATAGTTAGTGAGCAGTTTTTTAGCTCTTTATCATGTGCTGAAGTTATATAGCATTTACTGTGATTCTGAAAGTGAAGCCTACATGTCTATCTCTTTACCACTTTAAATTTCAAATTTTTTTGTGCTGCTGATGATTCTGTTATTGACTCTTCAACTTTTCTTTTCTCTCTATCTCTTTAAATTTCAATTATTTTCCTCATCTCTTTCCAGTTTCCTTGAGTACAAAACTCTTTGGTCAACTGGCCTCTTATTCCCTTATTCCCTTATTCCCTTATTCCCTTATTCCCAAGTCTGTAGAACCATTGACCACATTTTGATTTGCTTATAAGTGAACTGGTGGGATCCTGGTGGTGTAGACAAATAAGTGAACTACAATCCAAAATTGAGGAGCTGGGTGACAAAGTGGAGGAATTCAATCAGTCCAAGTTCCTGCTTAAGATGATACATCTGGAGAAGTCTCTGGACAAAATCGAGCATCTCGATGATAGTTTGCAGTTTCTTCATTCAAGAGGTTTGACTTCTATGTCCTTTTCTTTTCCAGTTAAGTTTTAGCTTATAAGAAACGTTACTTGGATTGATTATGTCCAAATTTTGAAACTAAACATACACTAAGAAGCCATAGTTTAGTACCAGTTGTGACTATTTAGTTGGATGATTTTTCAGTTGGAGGGTTTAGTATATAATTTAGTGGTTACATATTAGTGCTTAGCAGCCATGGAATTTGAGTGAGACATGGAAGTGGATAATAAATAAACGTCAATTACCAAATTAAATTGTCTTCACTAATTGTATAATAGTTATAGAATTTGAATCCTTTAACTTGAAATTTAAATACAACTTCAAATTCCGTTATATTTGAATAACATCAGTTACCAAATTAAATTTGTCTTCAATAAATATATAGCAGTTAAAGAATTAGAATAAAGTGCCTTGAATAAATTTAAAACTACCATAGAATTTGATTGAGGAATTCATCAGTTATGCAATTTAATTGTATTAAATAATTATGTAGCAGTTATAGAACTTGGACTATTTAACATGGAATTTACATACAACTTTAAAGTGGATAATAATGATAAAAAATTAACCAAAATATTAAGCTAAGCTTTATCTTGAATTTAATGGTCTAATGATAGAGAGATAGATGTGCATCACTAACGCATTTGATGTCATGTGGTCAAGTGGTATGATTTCAGATGAAACATACAAGCTTTTGAACCTGCTATGTGATTCTTAGTCACTCATGCACCCATCACACTCATGTGAAAATATTACTGAAATTGCTCATAAAGAACTTGGCAATATAGATCCATACATCATCTTTACTCCTGCTTGCCATGCTAATGTTAGCCAGTCAAGTCAGCCAGTGAAAAGAAAGCATGTGAGTGGACACTTCTTGCCATACAGCATTGAATTTAATTTCTTATGGTCTTAAGGAGCACATTATTGCTGACTGTTGATGATTTTCTTATGTCTCATGGTGCAGTATATGTATATATATTTTCCAAAACATATGGTACTGTGAGTGAATGCTATAAATAGCCTATAGTTGTTTCCTGTTGAAGCCAATGTTCTGTATCAAACTTCCTCTATATCCTATTTGTGTCTGACTATGTTTATCATAAGACATTCATTAGTTTTTGGTTTAAATTCGGACATAAAAATCACGAAATTAAACCCAAAAATATAGATTGTGACATATTTCAAATGATAAGAATTTTTCGGCATGCTACAATGTGTCTGAATTTTGAGATATTTATAGTGCATATCCTTATTGATTTGTCATGTCATGTAACAGAGATTTGGTAGACTCGGTGCTGGGTATGATCCTTGCACAGCGGAGCACTCCACTATTACTATATACTTCAATCTACCTGAGGTCCAAAGGATTCTTCATGTTAGTCCAAATCATAAGCCTGCTAAATGGAAGGCCTGCAGGTAATGCTCAATATAGAAACGCTTGAAAATATAGCTATTGCGATACATTCTTAATTCATTGCTGGAAAAGGTCAAACAACAAAAATTTTGAAACTAAAATTTCGAGAATCCTTGCAACTAAATCATTTGATAATTGGTAGCATATTTAGAGATTGTAGTCACAACATTATAAAGTGAATTATTGTACTTCCTTCTATTTCTCTCCATGTTTGCATATGTTTCATTTCCTTCACCAAATTTGCAGAGATTAGAATCCACTTATTCATTACAGTGTAGTGAATAAGAATTCTTGATGAACCACTCTTAACAATTTTTGTTGGCTTGGCTGATTCTGGCAGGAGGAATATTCTAATGCTTTGGAAGTGATTTATCCATTAATATGGGCTATATGGAAGCGAGGCTGTAGGAAGGTGTTTCAGAACAAACACTGGAGGTGGCTCGGTCCAATATTTTTAGGCCGAATAGATTTGATTTTATATGGAGGGATTATCATGGTGAAGTACCTTGCTGCAATTCCTTATTCAACGCAAATGTGGGCTATCTGTTTAACGCACTAGAGTAAAATATTATCCAGTTTAGTTTAAAAAATAAGTGTCAATGCATACATTAATTTTACCAAAGAATAATAATGTTTAAAATATAAACTTAAGTAATATGTTTCACAAGGATGTGTTAATAATTATTGAAATAAATTTAATAATACATTTCAAATATTTTCTTTACATTTATTGAAATCAACACCTTGACAACTATAATAATTTAATTTTTTTCTAAAATTTAAATTATAATTAATCCTTGCAACATTTAGGGAAGCAAAGAAAAAAATACAAAAAATATAATTATTACGCTTCTTCAACATAAAAACAAACACATTCATCGCAAAAAAAACTTTTTACGTAGTTTTAAAATTAATTTTATTTTTAAATTCTTAAACTTTCTTTACATGTTTTGAAAATTTTCACACAAAAAACTAAAAAGAATATCCATGTAGTGCACGGGTCCCAATCATTAAAGAAGGTGGGGTTATATTTTTCAAAAACAAGTGTTTTCACGTGACCAATTATATGTACTATTCTCTAGAGTCGTGCACCGTAAAAGATTAAAAATCTTCATTTATGATAGTGATGACAATAATTCTTATAGTACTTCAAATGTAATTCGCAAATAAGTCTTTCATAATATCATATGAAGAAGATCTGTTTATAGGAAATGTGCAACAATACACTCTCAGTTTTATTCTCGATGTAATTATTCCAATTATAAGAAAAATATTCGGTGGCTATTTTTAGCACATGCATATTACTTCAACTCCCTGTAATAAACTATTTAATAGATATAAAAAAATAGCAACTCAAATATAATAAAAACAATTACAAAAATAAAAGATAAAAACAAAATAGCAACTCATGAAAACAAAAACAAACATTTGCACAAAAAACATACACATTCATGATTTTAAATATCTAAAATAAAATAATTTATTTCAATCCATAAAATTTCTTTAAAAAACACATATATTTTAAAAAAATACACACACAAAACAAAAATGAATAACCCCCGTGCATCGCACGGGTAAAAGTACTAGTATATCATATGCTAACAAACACAAACGTTTGCCTCCATATGAAATTAGCATATCCATATATATCATAAGTTTCTGATAGCTACGTTTACATTAGACGACGGCTAATCTCAGAGTTCTGACAAATAAGCACTGCTTCCATGTCTTGTCTCTAGTGAACTAAAAAGTATTCGAGATACTTATGTTGCCACGTGGCTTTGGCATAAAGGATTGATGCTGGAAAGAATAATTCCAAAACTTCCTTACGAGCCGGGATGTGCATGGAGTTTCTACTCCAACTTCTATTGCCAAGAATCTCTGTCTGCTGCCAACAGTCTTAAGCCGTTTAGGTAGCCTAGAAACTACCCCTGACAAGTGACAATCTATAAAAAGTCCTCTCTGAATCATATTTCCTGCACAGGAAACAGAGAACAGAATGGAGAGTATTCTAGGATACATGCCAATCTTTCTGATTTTTCTAGCCTCGCTGATATTTCTCAAATCTATATTTCCCGGAGCTACCTCAAAATTTCGCCTTCCACCTAGTCCAATAGCCTTACCAGTTATAGGACACTTCCACTTATTAAAACCATCCCTTCACAAAGCCATTCAAAACATCTCAAATCGCCATGGACCCTTAATTCACCTCTATCTTGGTTCCAATCCCATGGTCTTTGTTTCCTCTGCAGAAATTGCCAGAGAGATTTTAAAAGCCAATGAATTATCTTTCTCCAACCGTTCCGCGAACGTCGCAATCCGTTACCTCACTTATGATGCGTCCGATTTAGGATTTGCCCCTTATGGTACCTACTGGAAGTTCATGAAAAAACTCTGCATGTCAGAGCTTCTGAACGGGAAAATGCTTGATCAACTGTACCCCATAAGGCAAGAGGAGATAAAGAGGTTCTTGCAAGTGATACAGAAGAAATCCCAAGCCTACACGGCGGTCAACGTTGCGGATGAGCTTTTGAAGCTAACAAACAGCATAGTGATGAGGATGGCCATAAGCAAAAGCTGTTTCGACGTGGATGATGAAGCTGAGAAGGTCACAGAGAGGGTGAAGGAGTCTGCGAAGCTGAGTGGGAAATTTAATCTTGCTGATCATTTTTGGTTTTTTAAGGGATTGGATGTTCAGGGAATGGGGAAGAGGCTTAAAGAGGTTCGTGACAGGTTTGACAACATGATGGAAAGTATCATTCAGGAGCATGAAGAAACAAGGAATAAATCTAGCAGAAAGGATGTATCAAGGGATGTACTCGATGCCCTTTTGAGTATTTATGAAGATAAAAGCTCAGAAGTCAAAATAACCAGAGACAACATTAAAGCCTTCTTGGTGGTAATGAAATCATCCTCTCTCAAACATTTCTTCAAACACCATGTTGGCGAGGCCACAATCTTATAACTAGATCATCCATTTTAACATTAATTAGTAGATATGCTAACCAACCAACTAGATGCTTAATTATCTTATACTTTTATTTTTATTTGTATTATCTTTTACTCTTACCCTTATATGATGTATGCATCCTATGGGTGTATGGGCCTATGCCCGCGGGTTGGCCTTGGCCTGTGTAACCCGTTACACAATCCTCACAGGTTAAGGCCAGATAAAATGTAGACTCGTTTATGAAATGAATTTTTTTTAACTTGGTCTAACCACGGGTCGACACGGGTTGTTCCTAAACGAGACGGACTGACCTTTACTCCGCATACAAGTGTTGGGTATGTGGGCTTAGGCCCGCAGGTTGGCCCGCATAACCCCTAGTTCGCACAAGTTCATACCATTTTTTTTTGTCAAAGGTAGAACTTTCATTAAGGGACTAAGCCCAGAAAACAGAATACAAGGCTCAATGAACTTGTGGAGTTCATACCAGTTAAAGTGTAAGCTCGTTTATGAATAGGGCTTTTCTAGACCAGCCTGTTCAACCACGGGCCTAAATGGGTTGGTCCTACACAGACCACTGGACTGCTACAATTATGAAAATTGAGTTTGCATATTGTTTTGTTTTTCTTAGGCAATCCATGAAATTTGAGAGAGTTTGTTCAGATTTCGAGTCATTAACTAACAGATTCCTTGTAATTTCACAGGATATGTTCACAGGTGGGACAGATACAACAGCCGTTACTCTAGAATGGGCACTGGCGGAATTGATTAACCACCCAATTGTGATGGAGAAAGCAAGGAAGGAGATTGAGTATGTGATTGGAAATGAAAGAATAGTAGTGGAATCAGATATAGCTCATCTTCCTTATCTCCAAGCTATTGTGAAGGAAACCCTTAGGCTTCACCCTCCAGCTCCATTTATAGCGAGAGAGTCAACTGAGAACAGTAAAATTGGTGGATATGACATCCCAGAAAAAACTAAGGTTTTGATTAATGTGTGGGCTATTGGGAGGGATTCAAAGTACTGGGATAACCCTCTTGAGTTCTTACCAGAAAGGTTCTTACTAAACGATGAGAATGGTACTAAAAGCAATATTGAAGTTAAGGGACAACATTTTCAGCTTTTGCCTTTTGGGAGTGGGAGAAGAGGGTGTCCTGGAATATCACTAGCACTCAATGTTGCTCACACCACCCTTGCTGCTATGATTCAATGCTTTGAATGGAATGGTGAAGATGGAGGGAATATTGGTAGCGTCGACATGACAGAGGGTCCTTCAATGATTCTTTCAAGAGTGAAACCACTGATTTGCGTCCCCAAAATTAGACTCATCCCATTCTCCACCGTGTGATGCTGATTCTTGTTGTGAGTAAGAACAATGAAAAAAAAACCGATGATGCAGCTGGGATCATTAGATTTGACACCCCAATCATTAGAAATGTCACCCCACTTACGGAAACTCAGTTTCCGAAGCAGTTTTTTACTCAAAAGTGTGGTTTTTTACTCAAAAGTGTGGTGTTAGATGTATTTTGAACTAAAAATCACGAATTAATTTCGGAATCTAAGATTCCGAAATAATTCGGAACTTGAAAATCCGAAAATTGGGGGTGTGAAATCTAATGGTTGGGGTGGCAAATCTAGCTCTCTGCAGCTGAGATTGCATGATGAATGATGTAGTACCAGTTTTCTGTGATTTGTAATATTATATTTACCCACACGGGGTTGTCTAAATAACTCATGATAAAGTTTAGATTAAATAACCCATCATCCAATCAAATTGGAGATAAATGAGTTGGAAATAAATTAATAAATAAAATATATAAATTCCAACTCACTTATCTCCAATGT
Organism: Lotus japonicus; assembly: GCF_012489685.1. Lineage (NCBI taxonomy): Eukaryota > Viridiplantae > Streptophyta > Magnoliopsida > Fabales > Fabaceae > Lotus > Lotus japonicus. Next base: position 36,297,205 of record NC_080045.1, on the reverse strand, counting down.
GATTGGATGATGGGTTATTTAACCCAAACTTTATCATTGGTCATTTAGACAACCCCTTAGCACACATATAATGTTTTGAAACCACAATTATTTTGGGTTTAAGGAAAGATTAGCTTATATCATGTATAATCCATCCAAAACTTATGCGGACTGTGGGAAAGACACAACATATTTTATCTAGCCTAAGAAACCGTTTTTGCCCTTGATGTTTTAAATGGACTACGTGGTCATTAAATGTCACGTCAGCAACTACATGAGACTCTTGGCTTATCAAAAAAAGAAGCAATATACATGAGACTTAACCAGTTGAGCTACATTGAGAATTAATTAGCAACATAATTTTATTTATATTATTTATCTTTTTCATCTTCTTCCCTCACCATCACCATGTGTTTTTCTTCCTATTCTTCCCTCACCATCACCATGGAACAACCATTGTGCTTTTCTTCCTCTTCTTCCCTCACCATCTGATCCATGGAACAACCGGTAAAGCTCTCATGGAAGAGAAAGCACGATGGAGAGAACCCTTCCATCTCCCTAAAATAATCGAAGACCTCTCGTTCTTCATGAAATCCGGTCGCTTCTCCTTCCTTTCCCGTCATTGCCTTCCCTTCCCATCGTTCTTGTGACACAAATCTTCTTCCTTCTTCATTCTCCCTAAAACTCTCTCCTCTCAGGACTAGATCAGAGCAAATCAAGTTGAAGCACACCGCCGACCACCAGATCAGAGTGAACCGCAGGCAGATCAAAGATTTTTCACACATGCAAGGCGGATTTGAGATATTTTTCTTGTGTTCCAATTGCTTTTCGTATTCTGTCAAAAAAATTCACTGAAATCCTCTCCCTTCCAGATCCAAGTAAAACGAGTTTAATCATGCTGAATCAGATCTTTCCCACACAGTCAAGATGGACCTCAACTCACAACTTTCAATCTTCATTTTTTTTTCATGTAAAAAAATTTCATATATCTTCCATAAATCAAGTTTGTGGTTTTTTGGTTGATTAATAAATTGTTGATTTTCGTTATGGAATTATTTTGTGTTCATCTTCTCAATTCAATTTTATGTTCATATTCCCTCTGTTTTTAACTGGAAATTAGTTGATGAATATGAGAGAAACAATAATATTTTAATGAATACACCAAAAAGCATAATTCCATGAACAAGGAATCATATCTTATTATTAAAAAACTTTTCATCCAGCTCAGCTCTCCCCAATGGGTGCGACAAAAAGGAAACATACCGCATTTTCAGCTGGTTTGAGAAATCAAAGTTGGAGATGCTCTTAGCTTTTAGAGGGAGCTCAAAAGCAGATAAGGTATCCTTACCTACTATATTTGGCTTGAAACAAAATACAACTTGCTGCAAAAACCCGCGCTACAACTTGTTTAACATCGGCATGTGACCCGAGTTAAACAGCTTAAAACTAGTCATTTAGCGTTAATTGCAACTGTTTAGCTGACTCTAAGTTGATATAACACTTTTGACAGTACGGTCGAGGAAACCTCATAATAACTAGCTTCTATTTTATATGTTGAATTTAATTATTTTAATTTAGCATTAGTTAAATCAACTTAACTGATATAACAAAAAAGGAGTGCTAGCAACACTAAATTTGATATTCTCTTTCTAACACTCTACTTTTAAAATTCATGTAGATATTACTAAATTGGAAGTGAGGACATATAATTTAGTGTAACCTATATTGATGTTAATCAATCAAAAAATAGTGCTAATAAAAAATGTCAAAGAAAATGTAGTTAGCATTCATACTTGATAGTCATTCTATGACGATTCTATTAGAGTTTTGATTTATTCATGTTCTACTTTCTCTTATTTCTTCTTTATTTTCAATTTCATTTTCACTTATTTATTTTGTATTTACTTTTTTTCCCATCATATCATTTATCATATCGCTGATATCTCTTTTCTTTAAATCGCTCCACCTTCATCTACGCAATCAATCAACCGTCAAACTCAAGCAAAGTTTTTAAATCTTTTCTTTACAGCTTTTCAATATTTTCAAGTCTAATAAAATTAGTAACCACTCAATTTTTTACATTAGTTTTCCGTGTCCCAACTAAAAAGATATAAAAGATCAATAATTAGTAACCACTCTTTTTACATTGGTTTTCCGTGTCCCACTCAATATAGATTTGCTCTATAAGAATTAAGAACTCCTTTCGTGGTGGTCCATGTATAGGAAAACGTAACTTTTGATCCTCCTTGTATTCCCATGTTTGTATGATAGCTATTATTAGCATTCTCAAATATATTTCTGCAGTTTTGATTGGTACCACCCACAGATTAATGGCAAAGCAAACATTTCATATACATTTCCAACATATAAAACAAATTACAAACACATCAACACACAATGAACGTAATGTAATTTGGCACACAAGAAAGAGAGAAGAGGGTATATTTTCCTACATATGTTGGTAGCACATAATTCACATATGAAGATTCTCGTCACCAAATCTCTCTATCACACCAATTAAATTGTACCACGGAGATATGAGTATGGCAATTATATAAGTCGATTTTAAATGACTTGACACAATTCAATTAATGGGACAGAGAAGATGACACTAAATGTTGACCGGCAATTTTGGTCCATAATTCAGACAAGAGCAGAAGTATGAACCCTAACCACAGGGATGCAATGCAGGGTATGTGCCCTTGGAAGGGCCATTCCAGGCCCCTCATCCATGTCAACTGTTCCAGTGCCATCTTCACCAACCTTCCATTCAAAACAATGAATCATCCCAGCCAGTGTTGTAGGAATAATCTGCAAAGCAAGTGAAGCACCAGGGCAGCTTCTTCTTCCAGCACCAAAACTCAATAGTTCAAAATTTTGCCCCTTAAGATCCAGAGGGCTCTGTCCCTCTTCATTAAGGAACCTCTCTGGCCTGAACTCAAGTGGGTTCTCCCAGATGTTTTGGTCCCTACCAATAGCCCAAACATTCACAAACACAGTGGTTCTTGCTGGAATGTCATACCCATTAATATTGCAATCTCCAGTTGATTGTCTCACTATTAAGGGCCCAGTGGGGTGAAGCCTCATTGTTTCTTTTATTATAGATTGAACATAAGGCAGATTGGGAATATCTGATTCCTCCACCAATCTTCCCTTACCAACCAGTGAATCAATCTCTTGCCTTGCTCTTGCCATCACTTCTGGATTGTTGACTAACTCAGCCATAGCCCATTCTATTGTGCAAGCTGATGTCTCAGTTCCAGCACCAATCATGTTCTGCATAATTACATGCCCAAAAAATTCATTAGCTAATTTCCCTTTCCTCAAATAAATAAAAATCAAATTGATTGGCTCTCATAATCTAAGATCAAGTTCATGGATCGAAATCCTCACTAAGTTTATAATTGTTATACGCATAATTCATTTTTAATTAACATGACAAAATTTTATTGGTAAGGCAGAGGGTAAAGGATACTAAATGAGGATTAAAAATTTTAATCTCTAATTAGTTAGCTAAGGTAAGGTAATTGCTAATTACCATAATGAAGGCCTTGATATTTTCTCTGGTTAATCTAATATCTGAACTTTCATCAGCATAAATATCAAGTAAAATATCAAGTAAATCCCTCACTCCTTCATCCTCCTTCCTCTTCCTCCTTGCATCTTCATGCTCTTTTATGATCTTCTCCATGATAGCATCATACCTACTTCTAACACTCTTGAGCCTTTTACCAAATCCTTGCAAATCAAACTTCTTCACAAACCACAACATGTCTCCCAAGTTAAACTTCCCCCCTAGCTCAGTCATCTCCCTAACCACTTCAATCAGCTGGTGCCCTTCCCCTTCAACATCCCAACACCTTCTTCTCAAAGCCATCCTTGTGATTATGTTATTGGCAAGCATCGATAGCTCATCCCCTATATTCACTTTCACATTAACCTTTTCCCTCAAACCCTTCAAGAAAAGTTTGAATTCTTCAGCTCTAATAGGAAGGTGCTGCTGAAGAATTCGGCCTCCGAGGAGCTCAGTCATGCAGAGCTTTTTCATGAACCTCCAATAAGGTCCGTACGGCGCCAAGACGAAATCCGCAGAACCGTATGTGATGTAGTCCAAATTGGTTCTCTTTGGCCGATTTAAGAAACAGAATTCGTGGGTTTTGAGGACTTGTTTTGCCATTTCAGGCGAGGAAACAAGAACACAAGGTTTGGAACCGAACAAGAGGTAGACCAAAGGGCCATAGCGAGATGATATGTTGTAGAAGGCTTGATGAGGGAGGTTTCTGAGGAGGTAGAGGTGTCCGATGATTGGTAAGGCAATAGGGCTTGGTGGAAGGCATTGTTTGATGCAAGACTTGGTGAAGAGAAATCGTAATAAGAGAATTGAGGCTAGGCCAACTATTAGTAGCACCAAATAGTCACAAAAATTAGCCATTGATGTTGAAAACTAGTAAGTAACTATGAACAACTAAATTAGACTTCCAGCTAATCTTATATGTTGGCCACCTTGCTAGCTTTAAGATTAATTTATAAAAAAATAGATATATAATGCTAAAATTCACCTATAAGTAATATGCTAATGCCTCAATACACTTTAGACATTCAACTGGACATCATCTTTTGTTTCTTTGTTTCTTTTTTCTATTATACACTACAATTTCTTTTCTCTTTATTCCGGTATTTATTGAATGTTTGCACTATGCGGATCTCAATAGCATTTTTAATCACCTACATAGAACATGATTATCAAACCAAAATACATATCGCGTATCGCTTGACCCTAATTTGTGAATTGTGAGTTATATTGTATAATGTATCGTAAGATACGGACACAAAAATTAAGTCATAAATTAAATAATATATTCATATATCATATAAATATACTTCAAAATAATTAAATATTCGAGTCGTAAGAAGAAAAATAGTTGCACAAAATTTAAGTTTTCAACATAATTCCATGCTATAAGTCAAAAACACATCAATAAAATGACAAAAAGTAAATTACTTTGCTAATACTTAGATTCTAGTAAATAATCAAAATATAAGTCAAACTAGTTGAATCATAAAAAATTGAATTATACGCGGTATGACCGGTTTAAAGCGCAACATGCATGAAACTTTAAATCGTATCGTAATATTCAGTTCTCGAATAAGAACTGAATCGGGATACAAGATGAGGTTCAGACATATTTAGATATGTACTTTGATATGTATCTCTGGCACAAGAATTCGTATCGTATCAACATACATTTCGTATGTACCGATGTTTCGTATGTACCGATACTGATAACCATGACATAGAATTCAAGATGTAGATAAGTTAATAAATCAAAACCAACACTAACTAATTGCGATGAAATTAAATAGGCAAATTCTATCCTTTAAATATAATAGCGTGAAAGTGAATAATCTAACTAATACATATAAAGTACAATAATCTGCCCTTTAAAATATTGAAAGTTCGTACAATAATTGAGGTTTTCTTCCTTCTTGGTTTATTTCCTAGCCACCCTAGTTGTTAGTGGTCCTTGTTAGTAGTTAATTTGCCATCTTCGTTTCTTCCTTACGTGCATGTGGTCCTTCTCTCTGTACTATGTCTTGCGGATAGCATTCTCTCTGTAAGCGAATTAAGAATATGCTATGAAGTTTTGTTGAATAGAATTGTTTTTTTGTTTTTTTTTTTTGACAGAATATTATTTTTTAGTTACGATAGAAATATTTGAGTCGCTAATTCCGAAGTTGACAATTAATTTATAGCCTATATTTGTTGGTGTATGCAAGAAATAGAATCCTTAGTCTTTTATCAGCTTTTTTGTCACTTATGTAAATCATTAAATATTTTTTTAAAAAAATTCTATAATTTATACTACTAAATTAAGTGCTAATAAGACGTTCGTTAAAATAGAATTTTCTATATGCATAGAAGCAACTTGGGGACTATATTCGTAGTTGTGGACAAAGAAAAATTGATTTGGGATTTTAGGGTGATGGAGGTGAGTCCAGAGGAATTAGTAGTGTCAGTTTCATGATCATGTTCAAGGAATTTATAGAGAATCTAGTGGGAATGTGATGGGGGTGCAATTATCCTCGCCCTAGTACTCCACACAAATTGAAGATGATCAGCGGACTGTTGAAGTAGTAGTGAAAAATATAAGAGAATGACTTGAACTTTTTATTTTTCCGATTTTCGTAATGATGAACTTACAATGTTTGTCTATTAATACTAGTGAATAGAGAAGATAAAATGATTTAACTTATGCAATTACATAAAAGACATTAACCTCTAGCATTATTATGTTTGTAAACCACTAAGCATTAATATGCTTGTAACCACTAAGAAATGCATAAAGACTCATAAAGAAAATATAACTAATAAATACAAATTAACTATCATTTAACACCCCCTCTTAATTTTTAATCATCATAGCATCCTTGAATTTCTGAAGCTTCTCAAAAGACACCAGTGTGGTAAGAACATCTGCAGGTTGTTCTCCGGTATTGATAAAATCCAAGTATATTTCATTCTTTAGCACTATGTCACGAATGTAATTGTGACGCAACTCAATGTGCTTTGACCTTCAATGAAAAACTGGGTTCTTTAACATTGCTATTACAGATTGGTTGTCACAAAATATAGGAGTAGGATCTTCAACCATTTGCTGCAAGTCACACAAAATTCTTCTTAGCCAAATAGCCTCACGGGTGGCTTCATTTGCTACAATAAATTCAGCTTCAGATGATGATAAAGCAATTGAGTTTTGCTTTTTAGAACTCCAAGAGATAGGCTTAGAGCCAAGACAAAAAACATAGGCTGATGTGCTCTTACGGTCATCAAGACTTCCGGCCCAATCACTATCTGAATATCCAACAAGCTTGTTGTCTTCTTCTTTCACATATTTGATCCCAAGCTTCTTAGTTTCTCGAAGATAGCGAAGAATCCTCTTGGCTGCTGCAAAATGAAGCTTACTTGGTTCATTCATTAATCTAGAAACCAAACTAACTGAATGCACTATATATGGCCTTGTATTAGTGAGATAAATTAAGGAACCAACAAGACTTCTATAGATTTTGGGATCTGATTTTTCTGCACCATCATCCAGCTGAAGTTTCTCATTTAAGGCCATGGGATTTGGAGCTGGATTAGAATTCTCCATTCTGAATTTTTTAAGCATGTCTGAAACATACTTCTCTTGAGTTATAAAGATCTCCCATTTTGATTGCTTCACTTGGATTCCAATCAAATACTTCATCAATCCAAGATCTGTCATTTCATATTCCTTCATCATTGCCTCCTTAAAAGAGTCCACCATGTTAGCATTGGTCCCTACATAAATCAAGTCATCAACATAAAGATTAACCATTAAAAAATCTTCTCCATTTTTCTTCACATAGAGAGATGGTTCAGATGGACTTCTCATGAATCCAATTCTCAAGAAATAAGCATCAATCTTGCTATTCCATGCTCTTGGCGCTTGTTTGAGGCCATAAAGTGCTTTCTTCGGTTTGTAAACCTTTCCTTCTTCCCCCTTGCTTCAAAATCTTGAGGTTGTTGAACATAGACTTCTTCTTCCAATTCTCCATTAAAGAAGGTTGATTTAACATCAAGTTGAAAAACTTGCAACTCCAATTGAGTTGCAATGGCAAGCACAGTTCTGATTGTTTCCATACGCGCCACAGGAGCAAAGGTCTCATTAAAATTAACGCCGAGCAATTGAGAATACCCATTTGCTACCAATCTTGCTTTATATTTTTGCACACTGCCATCTTCATTGTATTTGGTCTTATAAAACCATTTCAAACCAATTAAATCTTTTCCTTTTGAAAGATCAACCAGCTGCCAAGTTTGGTTCTTTTCAACACTCCTTATTTCTTCATTTATAGCTTTCCTCCAAGCATCTTCTTTTACAGCCTCCTCAAAGAATTGTGGTTCACTTGCAAAAATTGACATATTGCAAGATTCATAAATTTCAGATAAAGAACGAAACTTTCTTAGAGGAGTTTCAAAATCTGAATCATCTTCACCAGTATCACTACTTGATAGGCCAGCAACATCTTAAGGGGATTGTTCAAGAGGAGCAAGAGGTGCAAGTTCAACGAACCCATAATGAACATTTTCATCTTCCCATTTCCACGCTGCACTTTCATCAAAAAACGAATCTCTTGAAAGCACCAATTGATTAGTCATTGGAATATAAAGACGATAACCTTTTGACTCATCACTATATCCAATGAAAATAAGTTTCTCACTTTTCTCATCAATTTTTTCTCTCTTTTGAGAAGTAATGAGAAAAGACTTTAAGTTGACTTTCAATTGGCTTTCTTCCATGCCATGCTTCAAAAGGTGTTTTGTTTTGGACCGCCACTGTAGGAGATCTATTTAGGATGTATGCTGCACTGCTAACAGCTTCAGTCCAGAATTTGTTTGGAAGCTCCTTTCCTTTTAACATGCTCCTTGCCATTTCCACAATTGTGCGATTTTTTCTTTCTGCCACACCGTTTTGTTGTGGTGTGTATCTGATTGTAAGCTTCCTTTGAATGCCTTGTTCCTTGCAATAGTTAAGAAATGGCTTATGAATAAATTCTCCTCCACGATCTGTTATAAGAGTCTTTATCTCATAGTCACTTTGTTTCTCAGCAAAAGCTTTGAAGTGCAGGAACATAGTGAAAGACTCTGATTTATGCTCAAGAAAATAAAGCCAAATGATTCTAGTATAATCATCAGCAAAGAGCAAAAAATACCTTTTGTTACCCACTGAAATAGTTCTTGGTGGACCACAAATATCTGCATGCACTAACTCAAGATGAGCTTATGCTCTCCAAGCTGTTTTTGGAAAAGGAAGACGATGCATTTTTCAAAAAGCACAACCTTCACAAACTTTTTCATTCTTCTGAATTTCTGGAAGACCAACAACCATATTCTTATGTTTCAATAACTGCAGACCCTTGACATTCAAATGACCATATCTCAAGTGCCAAAGATAAGAGTCATTTGGACTTTCACTTTTGAAGGCAGCATATTAGAGAGACTTCATATTGAGAGGAAAAAGATTATTATGAGTCTGCATCACAACAACAACTTGTCCTCCAGATATTTTATCCAAAATCTCACATTTATTATCATAAAAAATCAGCTTATAAACTTTTCTCATGATTTGTCCAATACTCAAAAGATTTTGAGAAATATTATGAGAGTAATGAACATCATCAATGATTTTTTTGTTACCTTCACTTGTGTGGATTGCTATGACACTTTTTCCTTCAATCTTCATTTCCTTCCCATCACCAAGTTCAACCACAGATGAGAAATTGTTATCTAAAACTTCAAATGCATTCTGGTTTCCAGTTACATGATTGCTTCAACCACTATCTAAAAATCATTTCTCACCAGATTTTATATCATCAGTCACAGAAAAGAACAATTTATATGTTTCATCTTCTGCAGAATTGTAATTCAGGTTCCCTCTGATACGATTGTCCTGCACGATGCTGGGACAAGAGGTTTGACAACCGCTTAACAGTAAAACAGAACTTAACAACAGAAACAATAACACACAGTAATTGTTAACCCAGTTCAGTGAAAAACTTTCACCTACGTCTGGAGGGTTTGCACCCAAAGAAAGGAAATCCACTATCTCAAGATTCAGGAATTACAGACACTCATGAACAACTCAGTTCATAGTTCACTTCCTAATCTACCCAGTGTATTTCTACTTAGAATCTCAACCTAAGTATGAGATCCCCTCTCACTTTCTCGCAATCACTGCCACAGTGATTGGTGAACACAACGAACAATCAGAGTTTGAACGCAATCAAACAACACAAAACCTCTCTTTGCATTATAGAATCAGTGAGCAAAGACAGATTCAGAACTAACAAAGGACAAAGCACAAACACAAATCCTAAAACACTTGATCTCTCTCTATTAGCTTCGGTCATCTTCATGTTTTAGGTCTTCATCCTTTTATAGACTTCAGCAGCGGTAGCATGGGCTTTAGGGTTGGCACAGGCTGAAGAAACAGATTGCAGTAACAGCAATTCAAAATGCAATCTTGATAGATTTGGTTTCTTTTTGCACAAGTAAAGATAGAAATCAATCTTTTAACAAAGATTGTTTCAACAAATAACAACCCAACAAATAAAACCCTTCTGGAATAGCTACTTGCTCCTCAAGTAACTCAAAAACATATCTTCAGTAAATCTTCAGAGGGCCAACATCATAAACACAAGCTGAGGACTAATGCCCTAGCTTCACGGAATCAGATGCCACGACATCTGCTTCGACAATCGGTTGTTTTGACAAAATGCATGGCAACATGTTCCAACAATCTCCCCCTTTGTCAAATTTTGTCTAAAACAACTCACAGCCAGAGAGGATAAAAACTAGAGAATCAGTTCTCCCCCTTAAACACTGCTCCCCCTCACATGATGCATCCATACCAACAACTTAGCATAGTTGGAACAAAACACTTAGCAACAAAAACACTAACAGAAGTACTATCAATCCTTAACATATGATGACTTCACAGTTGATCAGCTTGAACTTCAACAACCCAGAAAACTAACAGAAGTTACTTGCACATAAGCTAACCACATAAAGCTAAGCTAAGCTAGCCACATAAAACCAGAAGATGCAACTTGAAACAAACAAAGCCATTGTCTTGAACTTGTCTTCAGAACACTAGCAAAACACATATAATCTTCACAGAAGCAAAGCAACTTCACAGTAGTAACATAATAGATAGTTACTTCAACTCAACCTCAAACTACTCCCCCTTTTTAGCACAAATTTGCAAAGGGTGCACAAATACATCCAAAAACAAAAGAACATCGCAAAAGATCATAACAATCTAGTCTTCAGAACTAGACGCCTCTCCTGATCCTTCTGCACTCTCCTCTTTACTCTCATCAGATCCTTCCTCCTCTTCATTGCTCACATCCTGAGCAGCTGGAGCAGTAGCACTTTGCTCACCACCTTGGCGTTCTTCTTCCTGCAGCTTGAGTAGCAAAGCATCAACCTTGAGCTTCTTGGCAGTGCTCACCCTGATGGTCTCCTGCAAAGCCTTGGAGACTTCCTGTAATTCAGCAATTATGGCCTGAGTGCCAGATTCAGTCACAGGAGGGGCAGATGTCCTGCTGGTTGGCAAGGCAATGTCTAGGACATGTGGTTCCATAAACAAGCGTTGATCTAAGGTGATTGGAACTCCACGAGACACATCCACATCATCAGTCCTGAGTATCTGGGGATGCTTCTTTAGAATGATCTCAGTAAGAAGTGAAGGAAATGAAACAGGCAGCTTCACAGCACAAGTATCAGCATGTTTCAATGTCTGCTCAAACACAAAAGTTCCAAAATCAAAAGCAATAGACTTGCCAATCCTATAAATCAATTTGGCAAGCGTTGCAGAAACACCAGAGGTATGCTGAGTAGGAACCCAATTCACAGCACCAATCCTGTTAAGGATAGCATACTTCGCACTCAGATTGCCAGTGGACAACAACTTCTTGCTCGACCACTTCTTCACATGACCTGCAGTAAGTTCCTTGGCAACATCATCCATGGACACTTCTTCATCAACAAATTCAATAGCACTTCTTCCAAGTGCTTGATTGACCACAGCAGGTAAGAACATCACACATTCAGCCCGCACATAGACTTTCCTGAATTCTGCACTATCAGGAAGTCCCACATCAATAGAGAGGTTCACCAAGAACTCTCTCACAAGCTTCTCATAGCACCTTCCAACATTCAGAATAGTCTTCATCTGACCTGCTTTCTCATTAAGTGCAATAACATCTCTGCATTCAAGAACATCAGAGCCAACTTCCCTTTCCTTGGCCATTCTCCTCTTGCAAACAAACTTCCACTTCTGAACATTCTCTTCTAAGTGAAAAGACACTCTATCAATAGGAACAACAGGAACATTCTGAGGAATACGCTTACCAGAAAACTTCTTTTTCTCAGAAGATCGAATGTCCTGGACATCGACTTCAACATCTGACTCAGAGTCTTCGACTTCAACTGGAATCTTCCTCTTCATCTTCTCATTGGGAGTCTTGTCTTCCTTTTGCTTTCCCTTACTCTTCACACTGGTCTGTCGTGACTTGTAGGTTATAGGTGAAGACTTGGATTTATTTGATGGAGTAAAAGTGACTTCAGGAGAAGAAACCCTTCTTTTCTTCTTCATCCTCGCAGCAACACTATCAGCAAAGGACTCAGTCAGAGGAACATCATCAGAATCATCATCAGAGATGTCCTGAACAGAGGCTGGAGCCTGGATTGGCTCTTCAGAATTGATACCCTCAGAGTTACCATTATTTCGATCAGCATCCTTCGAAGAGGATGAAACAGAGATCTCAGGCTGGGTAGCATCGCCTGAATCTTCATGAGAAGTGGAATCCTTTCCAGGATTTTCTTGAGCAGAACTTTCCTTAGACCCAGATGTCTCAACATCAGGCACAACATCAGGGGGCGATTTCACAGGAGAATCTTCATCATTGATTTTCTCTTCGTCAGTAACTTCTTCAAGGATAGGAACAATTGTGGGTTTGCTGTTCTTGACCTGTGATTTGTAGACCTTACACGTTGGGTTTCTTGATCTCATCTTCTTGGGAGCTTTCTTGGACACAGAAGATGGTTGAGAAAAATCACTCTTCAAACCCATACACTTGACTCCTTTAGCAGTTCTTTCAATCTTGGCCTTGACAGATTCCTTCTTTCCTGAACTTTGAGACATGATGAATCGAGAGCAAACACAAACAGAGTCCAAAACAATGAGCACGAATTGCAAATGAAAGATGATAAGTCTTGAAGAAGATAGATGCACAAGCGGTTGAGAAAACACAATTTGTCCGTTGGAGGTAATTATAGGATAAGTGAACCATGAAGTAACTTTCTCTCTACTGATGTCACAACGGCAGTTAATGATGACCAAAAATAAACTAGCTGTTAACACAATGGGGCACGCTGATTGCTATGCATCAGAAAGACAAATCCCTAGACTGCCTCTTAATTTTTCAAAAGTGATTGCATCAAGGGGTTTTGTGAAAATATCAGCCAATTGCTTGTCAGTTGTAACATGCTCCAAATTGACAATTTTATCCTCCACCAAGTCTCTAATAAAATGATGTCTAATGTCAATATGCTTGGTCCTGCTATGCTGTATGGGATTCTTGGAAATATTGATTGCACTGAGATTGTCGCAGTACAATGTCATGACATCCTATTCAACATCATACTCCTTCAACATTTGCTTCATCCACATCAGTTGAGTACAACTACTTCCAACTGCAATATACTCTGCTTCAGCTGTAGACAATGAGACACAATTCTGCTTCTTGCTAAACCATGAAATCAGATTATTCTCTAGGAAGAAACATCCACCAGATGTGCTCTTTCTATCATCTGCACTACCTGCCCAATCTGCATCACAGAAACCAACTAAAGAAGAATTTGTATCATGCGTATAGAGAATACCATAGTCACTCGTGCCATTGATGTACTTGATAATTTTCTTGACTTGTAGCAGATGACTAGCCTTAGGAGCTGCTTGATATCTTGCACATACACCAACAGCAAAGGTGATGTCTGGTCTGCTAGCAGTAAGGTACAACAAGCTTCCAATCATACTTCTATAGAGACTTTGATCAACATCTTCTCCTTGCTCATCCTTGGACAGTTTGATGTGTGTAGCAACAGGAGTTCTCTTGTGACCAGCCTTTTCAAGGCCAAATTTCTTGACTAAGCCTTTAGCATACTTACTCTGAGATATGAATATAGAATCCTCCATTTGCTTGACTTGTAGCCCTAGAAAATAATTCAATTCACCAACTAAGCTCATCTCAAATTCAGATTTCATTTGTCGGACGAAATGCTCCACCATTGAGTTCGACATTCCTCCAAAAACAATGTCATCCACATAAATCTGTGCTATCATGAGCTTACCTTTGTCATTCTTCACAAACAGAGTTTTATCAATTCCACCCTTACTGTAACCATTGCTTACAAGGAATTCAGTTAACCTTTCATACCAAGCCCTAAGTGCTTGCTTCAAGCCATACAAGGCTTTCCTCAACTTGTACACATGATTTGGATGATGTGGATCTGTAAATCCTTTAGGTTGTTCAACATAAACTTCTTCACTCAAATAGCCATTCAGAAACGCACTCTTCACATCCATCTGATAAAGTCTGAACTTCAAGAGACAAGCAACACCTAACAAGAGTCTTATAGATTCCAGTCTAGCTACTGGAGCAAAGGTCTCATCAAAATCAACTCCTTCTATCTGAGTATATCCTTGAGCAACTAGCCTTGCTTTATTCCTTGTGACTGTTCCCGTTTCATCTGATTTGTTCTTGAAGATCCACTTAGTACCAATGATGTTTACTTCTTTAGGTCTAGGCACTAACTCCCATACTTCATTTCTCTTGAACTGCTCAAGCTCCTCTTGCATAGCATTTATCCAGTATTCATCAGTGAGAGCTTCATTGACATTCTTGGGTTCTATCTTAGAGATGAAACAACCATGAGCAATAAGACTTCTAGATCTGGTAGTCACCCCTTCTTGAAGATTACCAATGATGTTTTCTTGAGGGTGATTCTTCTGAACCCTAATTGATGGATCTTTATTTGATGGGATATCTTTGTCTTCTTTTTCATCAGCACTTGTCTCTGAATCATTGTCGGGGGCGGTTGTTGGAGCATCGGCTGGAACATCTGCACCATCATCATCTTCATTCAAATTTTCTTCCTTCTTGCTTGGTTCATCATCCACAGCCACATTCACAGATTCCATCATGGTCCTTGTGCGAGAGTTAAAAACTCTATAAGCTTTGCTGTTCATAGAATACCCCATGAAAATTCCTTCATCACTTCTAGGATCAAGCTTCCTCTTAGGATCACGATCTGCAAGGATATAACATTTACTTCCAAATATGTGAAAGTATTTTACAGACGGCTTTCTACCTTTCCATAGCTCATACTGTGTAGAGGATGTCCCTGCCCTGATGGTGACTCTGTTATGTATGTAACAGGCAGTGCTCATAGCTTCTGCCCAGAACTGGTGTGGAATCTTCTTAGCATGTAACATTACTCTAGCTGATTCCTGGAGAGTTCTATTTTTCGTTTCAACAATTCCATTATGCTGTGGAGTGATAGGGGCAGAAAATTCATGGCTAATACCTTCTGTTCCACAGAACTCCAAGAATTTTGAATTCTCAAACTCCCTTCCATGATCACTTCTGATTCTTACAATCACACAGTCCTTCTCATTCTGAAGTCTCAAACATAGATTCTTGAATATTTCAAAAGTCTCTGATTTTTCCCTCATAAATTCAACCCATGTATACCTTGAAAAATCATCTACACAGACAAACACATACCTTTTTCCTCCCAAGCTTTCAACCTGCATGGGACCCATGAGATCCATGTGAAGCAATTCCAGAACCTTTGTCGTGGTCTGATGCTGGAGCATCTTGTGTGGCACCTTGGTTTGCTTACCAATCTGACATTCTCCACATAGCTTTCCTTCTCCCAAGCTCAAATTGGGCAATCCCCTTATTGCTTCATCAGCAATAATCTTTTGCATGCTCCTGTAGTTGAGATGTCCTAGTCTTTGATGCCATACATTCACCTCATCTTCTTTAGTTAACAAACATCTAGAAACATGAGCTTTTTCTTCTGATGTCCACATATAACAATTGTCTTTTGATATGACTCCTCTCATCACAACTCTCTCATCATCAGTGGTCACAACACATTCTATCTTATTGAACTTCACATCATACCCTTGATCACACAGTTGACTTATGCTGATTAGGTTGGCAGTTAAACCATTTACAAGTAACTCATTGTTCAAGTTAGGAGATTCTATGCTAACAAGCTTTCCTACTCCCTTGATCTTTCCTTTAGCTCCATCTCCAAAAGTAACATAGTTGGTGGAGTGACTTTTGATGTCTTGCAAGAAGCTCTTGTTTCCTGTCATGTGCTTTGAGCAGCCACTATCAAAATACCAATCTTCCTTTGATGATGCTCTGAAAGACGTGTAGGCTACCTGACATCTAACTTCACCCTTGGGCTTCCATTGCTTCCTCATCTGAATAGGCTTTTTATCGTGCATCTGAGGATAACCATATAACCTATAACAATAGGGCTTTATATGACCATTCTTACCACAGTAGTGACACTTCCAAGGAACATTTTTGTCAAGCTTAAGCTGGGGTTTCACATGCTGAGGTACATGTCGAGGCGATGGATCTGGCAACTGATAATTTCTGGGCTTCTTGAATTCAGTTTGTTTTGCAGCAGACACAAATTTCTTTGAACCTTTCTGATTTTCTTTGTTTGCTGTTCTATAGTCAAAGCCAATTCCCTTCAAACTCCCTCCTTGCTTGCTAGTTTATGATATATACACACCTCATTTTTAAAACACTTCATTTCCACCTCTTTTTATTTCTATCTCTCTCCTCTTATCATCTATCACATCTAATACTTTCTCTCTCTTACTTTTTCTTTTCTTCCTATCTCTCTCTTCATTCCACCTCTCTCCACCTCAAAGAGAGGTGTGAAGATAACATTATTGTTGGCTTCAAGTTTTCTTGTCAGAGTTGTCACTTCCTCTTGAAGTCCTGCATTAATCAACATTAGATTAGCCTTTTCCATAACATCAGCATTATTAAACTTACTTTGTCATTCCTCCAGATCTTCCTTCAGCTTAGTGCTGAGCTCTTTCAACCTTTCATTCTGAGAAACAAGTTGTTCTATCTCACTTTGCTTTTCTCTTACAAGTTTGCATGCTTCTTCCCACTTGTTGTGTAGCAGCTTGTAAGTTTCAGCCAATTCCTCATCAGAGATGTCCTCATCACTTGTCTCAGACTCACAGATAGTTCTAGAGAAAGCATTGACTTTGTTTGCAGATATCTCCTCCTCATCTTCAGTGTCTTCATCTGACCAAGTTACCATCATACCTTTCTTTTGCTTCTTTAGATAAGTGGCACATTCAGACCTGATGTGACCATATCCTTCACATTCATGACATTGCATTCCTTTGTTCTGAATAGGTCTTTCTTCTTCCTTGGTCTTCCTCTGTGAATTTGAAAACTTGGGTTTGTTGTCGAACTTCATGTCCTGGACATTAGGTCTGGTTCTTTTATCAATCTTCCTCAAAGCTCTGTTGAATTTTTTTGCTAGCATAGCCAGAGCCTCATAAAGGTTTTCACCTTCACAGTCTTCATCATCACCTTCATCAGTGTTAGACACAAAAGCAATACTCTTATTCTTCTTCTCAGATTTTCCACTCAGTTTCAACTCAAATGTCTGCAAAGAGCCAATAAGTTCATCAACCTTCATTGATGACCCGGATTTAGTAGTGTTTTTAGGGTCATTTCTTTGTGGGTTTTGAGTCTTTTTGTTGAGTCTCATGTAGTGTTTTGTAACACCCCGATTTCGGTGGCGTCACTTTAGTAACCAAAATAAACTTAATGCGGAAAAACGTACATATTTTTTTTTTGATAATAACTAAGACAAGATTGAATTAAATAAAACCCAAATGCGAAAGGCAACAGAACTAATATACAATATATATAGCGTCCCCCGCTGTAAATAGCGACCTCGTCACGAGTAACCTCCAATGACGGAAAGTAGAAAAGTGTAACGCCCGTAGGCAAAATGTACAATCCCAAAATGTTAGGTCAAGTGTCAGCAACACAAGCCCTCAAAAATAAGAATAAGTCAGAGCTAGGACACTAACACCCAACCTTAATAGACTCTAATCACCCATCCCCCATACTTCCATCATCGACTCCCATCTGGTCATGCATGAAGTCCGGGTCCACGTCGAAGGCTCAATAGTAGTCATTTCGCTCCGGGTCTTCCCCGAACGACGAGGAATCGCGGAAGAATCCACCAACGACATCTGACAAAAAGGGCATACATAGCCCCCCAAACACAGGTAGCACGTGCAAGGGTCAACTTACGGAATATAGGATAGAGAATACAAGACACCAGATAAAGTATAAGGGGTATATATATATATATATATGTTGTCTATGTACATATAAGTTCTGCATTGTCTACCCTAAGGTTTAAACATAGCATGTTATCAACACTCTAGTACAATTCCATCATCAAAGCACATAACGATATCTATCAACATCTACTCATCAAAACACATAACGATGTTTATCAACATCAACTCATCAAAACACATAACGATACAATTAGAGTGCATGATATGTCAATGCAACGTCACTCTCGACGGTTCCAGAAAGAGTAGGCTGTTCTAACACTGGCATTGTGTCGACCATAACTCCCGAGTGTCACTTACAACCTTGACATAGCCGGATCAGTCCTAACCCTGCGGGTCGACTTTTCCCTCCGCTATGCCCGACAATCAACAGGTCGATCCTAACCTCACGGTCGATCATATCCCCCGTCGATGTCCGAATTACCCGAAGGCATAAACTGTACCCGAAGGCATAAACTGTACTCGAAGGCATAAACTGTACCCGAAGGCATAAACTGTACTCATGATGATTCCTCGAATCATCCGACTCATCTCCATCCGATGGTCAAAAACTGCTCAGCGAGCAAAGAGCATCAACATGCTCGGAAACTACCCGTTTCCCGGCTTATCTCTCAGATAGCCCAACAACACAACTGCTCCCAGAGCACAAGAGTATCAACATACTCAAAACCTCTCAATATCTCAACACTTGGATCCGACGACACTTCTCGTTTTCCAAAACTAAGATTCGACTCCTAAGCTTCCTTCGAGATTATTATCATTACTTAAAGATTTAGAGGTTGTTTAAGGTCTTATGAGTTTTCTTCACAAAATAATATCCTTTTAGCCTTATCGCAATTCTTATAAGTTCTCGGGATCTCCAAATCCCCAAATGACTCCAGAGAATGTCTCGATCCATAAAACACCATAACAAGGCCCGAATCTCATTCGTCCTATCAAACTTTCCCCAAAACTCTCAAAATAAAATCGGCATGACCTGCCCGCTATTCTCACTATTCAGAAACTCAGATTTCATTGCTAAAGCATAAATAACTCAGCACCATCAATCAACATGTCATATATCAACATAATAAGCAATAACCACATAGCACTTAGCATATAAGGCATGCACCACACATCCTAGATTACCCACATAGCACATAGCATATAATTCAATCTCAAAACAGTCAGTAGATGAATCATCTACATTGTCAGCCGAAGCCTCAGAAAACATTTTCCCAATCATACACAAACAAGTGCATAAACAGTAAATCAAGTCGAATGCGTCGAAACCTAAAGCATTAGCTAGTAAGGTAAGTTGCTCTTACCTCTAGTTATTCCAGCGTTCTCCTCAAACGTTCCTTCACAATGAGCTCCTTGATCTTCAGGAAATTCTTCAAAAGAACCTTTAAAGTAAAACCACAGAATTCTATCAAAATCTATCGGAAACTAAGCTATCAATGCTCACTAAGGTTACACGAAGTAGTTCATACTCCGAGGTACGAGAATCTAGCGCGAAAGGACAAGTTTTCGGAAAAGGAATTTCCCCCTCCTCCCCTATAGGGCTCGGCCACTTTTCACAATTGTGGGGCTCGATTTTTCTTCGACCAAACTTGGTTCCTATGCTTTCATTAGCCGTAACTAAGGGTATTCTGAACTCGGAAAAATTATCGGATCAAAAACTGTCGCAGGGGTATTTTGGTCATGATTTTTAACTTAGAAATTTCAAAACTGAAATCCCAAAAACCAAATTTTGCAGGGACGTTACTAACGACGTTTATGACAACTAATCCTACTAACACTAAGCTAAGGCGATAGTTTTTAGCCTAAAGGTTGAAGCTTTACCTCAAAAACTCCAAAAATGGGTATTTAAGGCTAAAATTGATTCCGGCGGAATTCCGGCGACATAACGGAAAATCTAATCCGGCAGAAGTGATCTTGGGCGCATAAGGAAGAGGTTTAGAATCAGAAATGAAAGATTCAGGATAGTTTTGCAAAAACCCATAAACTATCCACTCAGAAAAGTCTACAGAAAAGCTATGGAAAAAGCGATCAGAGGTAAGGATTAGCGACTATACCTCGAAACCTTGAAGTCGCAACTGATTGATCGACGATCAAGCAAGAAATGAAGAAAATCTCTCCTCCTCCTCTCCTATGCAAACTCGCGGCCTTGAATGGGTTTTTGGGTGAGTTTTGTGATTTTTTTCTCATTTCTTGGCTATATATAGAGGTTGGCAAAACGCGGTAAAATGAAAGTTTCGCGAATCTAATTTTTCCGGCGTCATTCTCCGTGAATTCTAAGATAGGTTTTGACGAAAGAATTCCAAAACTAAAATGAGGTCTCCTTGTATTTTTGGCGACTAATGCATAATCGGTATAAAACTATTTTACCCGATAAGTTGCTTTTTGCATCGGATGTCGGAATAGAAAACTTCCTTCTGAAGAAAGATTAAAATCATCAAGAGAAATGGGTGCACGCGTGTGGAATATTCATTTGAAGCTCTGAATAGAAAAAGTCTTCATTGTCGAGAAATTCTAGGGTTTCGAAATACCAGGGTTTCGGTTTCGGCAAACTTCCGATGATTGGAATCGGACGTTCGTAGATTCTAGAGTTTCGCCTCGAAACGATTGTGATATATGGAAAAAGAGAAGTTCTAACATTTCTCTGAAGATTTTTGGAATTAACTTCCATCGTGCCTAAAAGTGAAAACTAGCTATATACTAGGGTTTCTGACCTAGGTTTAAGCGTATAACGATCGTGCTATAACTTTTATCGACTTCGGTACGATCCTCAGACTTTTCCTGAACTTTCTCCTTCATAAATTTATTTCATTTGGTAAACTCTAGTTCAGGTTTCCCTTCATGATACAACAACCCTAATCGTGAATAGGATTCTATTTACTTGGCATAAGTTTAAAAACTCGGGCCTTACATGTTTCATGCATTCTCATGCATTTTTATCTTTTCTTTAGTATTTATTTTGTTTTGGTAATTTAGTAGTTTTATAGGGAGTTTTCTTGCATTTTAGGTAAAGTTTAGGACTTGCATGGTTTTGTTGTGTTAAGTGAAGGACTTCTTGTGCTAATGAGCTCTTGGAGCTTCTAGAATCTTCCTTGTCTTGTTGGTTAGGTTTGGAGTGCAGAAACCGAAGGAGAAAGAAGGCCAAGAAGCATGGAATTGATGAAGAACATAAAGAGGATTGAAAAGAGGAGTTTCAGAAGCCAAAAAGTCATTTTCAAGCGAGCTTGAGCGCCTAGGCGCTGGGGGATGGGCGCCTAGGCGCCAATTAGTCCAGAGAGCATGTTTTCTAAGTGCAATTGGCGCTCAGGCGCTCTGAATTGGCGCCTGAGCGCCCAGTCTCGACCTGTTAGCCTTTAAATAGGCTTTTTTGCCATTTCTTTTGTAACTTTTGTCATTTTTATCATTTTGTTTCATAAGTTAGAAGAGAGAGCTTGAGTTCTGAAGCTTTGGGAGCTTTCCCTAGGTCTCATGTTCCAGGTTTCATCTTTATTTTCTAGCATGGATTTCATAGCCATGTTTGGCTAAACACCTTTTTGCTTTGGGTTCCTTGTAAGACTCTTGATGTTTTAATCTTATCTCCTTTTTCTTCACATGAATCCTCTGAGTAAACCCTTGAATTCCATATCTATGCTTTATGTTTCAAGTTAGATCATGAGCTAGCTTTATGCTTTTCTATAATATAATGGAAATTTGTTATAGATTAGGGACATGATATGGGATTACCTCTTCTATGCTTGCTACTAGGAATAGAGTAGGGGTTGGGGTTTGTTGGCCTGAATTGCATGCTTAGTGCCTTTAGCAAATGTTTAGGTTGTCAAGGAATTGAACCTATCTTTTGACTTTAGAGGATTGTCTATACAAGGCATTGATAGATGATTACATAGGCTATAACATCAAGGAGAGACTCGGAATTTTTGTGGGAAGAATAGGTTAATTTAAAACTGATTTAGTTAAGCAAGAACCCAAGGCAAGATCACCATTGTTATCACACACTTACATTTCTTAAGTTTGTCACTCAATCACTTGAACAATCAACCCTTAAAACTGAATTTTATTTGCTTTCCAACCGTGAACTCGAATCTTAAACTGAATTGCCACACCAATTCCCTGTGGTTCGATAATTTAAAACCGGGTGAATTCCGTACACTTGCGGATTAACCAACATTCATGTTCTCAATGTCTTGAGCCTCCTCAATTGCAGTGACTTTCATAGCAAACTTCTGAGGAAGAGATCTCAAGATCTTCCTTACAAGCTTCTCATCTGACATAGGTCCTCCCAAAGCAAATGAAGCATTAGACAAGTCACAAACACGCATGTGGAATTCTGAAATAGTCTCCTCTTCAGTCATCATCAAATTTTCAAATTGAGTAGTAAGCATCTGAAACCTTGACATCCTCACTCGAGTAGTTCCTTCATGTGCAGTTTTCAGAATTTCCCAAGCATCCTTTGCCACAGTACACGTATTGATCAGCCTAAACATATTCTTGTCAACTCCATTAAAGATAGCATTTAGAGCCTTTCAATTTCCAAGAGCAGCTTCATCTTCAACACTGGTCCATTCCTCTTCAGGTTTCTCCACAACAGTGGTAGAGGTGCCTTCAACCTGGGACTTAGTAGGGTGCTTCCAACCCTTGACAATAGCTTTCCAAGTCTTATTGTCAATTGACTTGAGAAAGGCTGTCATGCGAACCTTCCAGTAGTCATAGTTAGTACCATCCAGAATGGGTGGCCTATTGACTGATCCTCCCTCCTTGTTATCCATGAGAACTTGAATCAAACTCCCTGGAGCTCACCCAACCAGAACAGGGTGCCTGCTCTGATGCCAATTGTAATTCAGGTTCCCTCTGATACGATTGTCCTGCACGATGCTGGGACAAGAGGTTTGACAACCGCTTAACAGTAAAACAAAACTTAACAACAGAAACAATAACACACAGTAATTGTTAACCCAGTTCAGTGAAAAACTTTCACCTATGTCTGGAGGGTTTGCACCCAAAGAAAGGAAATCCACTATCTCAAGATTCAGGAATTACAGACACTCATGAACAACTCAGTTCATAGTTCACTTCCTAATCTACCCAGTGTATTTCTACTTAGAATCTCAACCTAAGTATGAGAGCCCCTCTCACTTTCTCTCAATCACTGCCACAGTGATTGGTGAACACAACGAACAATCAGAGTTTGAACGCAATCAAACAACACAGAACCTCTCTTTGCTTTATAGAATCAGTGAGCAAAGACAGATTCACAACTAACAAAGGACAAAGAACAAACACAAATCCTAAAACACTTGATCTCTCTCTATTAGCTTCGGTCATCTTCATGTTTTAGGTCTTCATCCTTTTATAGACTTCAGCAGCGGTAGCATGAGCTTTAGGGTTGGCACGGGTTGAAGAAACAGATTGCAGTAACAGCAATTCAAAACGCAATCTTGATAGATTTGATTTCTTTTTGCACAAGTAAAGATAGAAATCAATCTTTTAACAAAGATTGTTTCAACAAATAACAACCCAACAAATAAAACCCTTCTGGAATAGCTACTTGCTCCTCAAGTAACTCAAAAACATATCTTCAGTAAATCTTCAGAGGGCCAACATCATAAACACAAGCTGAGGACTGATGCCCTAGCTTCACGGAATCAGATGTCACGGCATCTGTTCGACAATCGGTTGTTTTGACAAAATGCATGGCAACATGTTCCAACAAGAATAATTAATAGCATTTTTTTCCATCATTTTCCCTTTTATGCCAACAATCCCTATTAGAATGATTCGGAATTTTGCACCTAGTGCATTTATAACGACAATCCTCAGATTCATGACCAGATTTCTTACAAACATAGCAGTAAGAATCATAGTTACCAGAAGGTCTTTGCTTCCATGAGGAATCTCTTCTTCCTCTTCCCCTGTCACTGCTTTCAAATTGTCTGCCACCACGACCTCTGCTGGAAGCTTGTCCACGGTTTTGACCTCCTCTTCCTCCTTGTAGTGATTTGGAACTTTTGAAGTTCTGCTTTGCTTGAAAGACTTGTTCCGATCACTGGTTGTTGTATTTTTTCACTCTTTGTTCATGAGCTTCTAAAGACCTCATAAACTCATATTGAGTGAGCTTTGAAAGATCTTTTGTTTCTTCAATAACAGCAAAAATGTGTTCAAATTTTTGAGGAAGACTCTGAAGAATCTTCTCAACCAGTTTCTTTTCAGATACATGATATCCACAACATTTTATTTGATTGGTTTTTTCAGCCACCTTTGAGAAAAATTCTTTGACTTTATCACCTTTTTTCACTGTGAGATTTTCAAATTCACTCCACAAGTACTGCAACTTTATAGCAATCACCATTGCTGATCCTTGAAATTCAGTCTTCAGTGTTTTCCATGCCTCTTTGGCTTTTTTAATACCAAAGATTATGGGATAAATGACTTTGTTTACTCCTTGCTAGATAATTCTCAATGCTGTAGCATTTTTCTTCACATTCTCCTTGTGTTCTTTTCCTTTTAAATTAGTCCAGTCTGCTGTTTTTGGGTCTGGGCGCTCTTCATATTTTTCTTCAACCACGTCTCATAGATCTTGCGAAAGGAAGATGGTCTCCATTTGGGAACTC
Organism: Lotus japonicus; assembly: GCF_012489685.1. Lineage (NCBI taxonomy): Eukaryota > Viridiplantae > Streptophyta > Magnoliopsida > Fabales > Fabaceae > Lotus > Lotus japonicus. The sequence goes on along the minus strand of NC_080045.1, from coordinate 36,272,604 downwards.
CAGTAATCAGTGTTCATCATTGAGAAACCAGGCTCTATACCAAATTTGTGGAGCAGCGGAAGTATAGTAGTGGAAAATATAAGAGAATGACTTGAACTTTTTATTTTTATGATTTTCTTAATGAGGAACTTACAATGTTTCTCTATTAATACTATGAATAAAGAAGATAAGAGGATGTAACTTATGCAACTACATAAAAGACATTAACCTCTAGCATTATTATGTTTGTAATCACTAAGAATTAATATGCTTGTAACCACTGTAAAACCCAAGTTTTTAAGCTTATGCCAAGTGAATAAAATTCTTATTCGCGATTAGGGTTGATGTATCGTGAAGGGAAACCTGAACAAGAGTTTACTAAATGAAATAAATTTATGAAGGAGAAAGTTCAGGAAAAGTCTAAGGATTGTATCAAAATCGATAAAAGGTATAGCACGATCGATATACGCTTAAACCTAGGGCAGAAACCTTAGTAAATAGCTAGTTTTCACTTAAAGTCACGATGGAAATTAATTCCAAAAATCTTCAGAGAAATGTTAGAACTTCTCTTATTCCTTATACGACAATCGTTTCGAGGCGAAACCTTAGAATCTACGAACGTCCGATTCCAATCCTCGGAAGTTTTCCGAAACTAAAACCCTGATAGTTCAAAACCCTAGAATCAACCGACAATGAAGACTTTTTCTATTCGGAGCTTCAAATGAAGATTCTACACGCGTACACCCATTTCTCTTGATGATCTCAATCTTTCTTCAGAAGGAAGTTTTCTCTTCCGACATTCAATGCAAAAAGTAACTTATCGGGTAAAATAGTTTTACACCGACTTTGCATTAGCCACCTAAAATACAAGGAAACCTCTTTTGAGTTTTGGAATTATGTCGCCAAAACCTATCTTAGAATTCACGGAGAATTAAGCCGGAAAAATCGGAATCGCGAAACTTTCATTTTCCCGCGTTTTTTCAACCTCTATATATAGCCAAGAAATGAGAAAAAAACCACAAAACTCACCCATTTTCTTCCAAGAGGCCGCGAGTTTGCTAGAGGAGGGAGAAGAGAAGATTTTCTTCATTTCTTGCTTGATCGTTGATTCAACAGTTGCTACTTGAAGTATCGAGGTATAGTCGCTAATCCTTACCTCTGATCGTCGTTTCCATAGCTTTTCTCTATGTCTTTCTGTGCTCATAGTTTTGAGGTTTTTGCAAAACTATCCTGATAACTTCATTTTTCTATCTAAACATCTTCCCTACGTGCCCAAGAGCATGTTTAGCTAATAATACTGCGCCGATTCTCGAAAAACTACCGTCGAGTTTCAATTCTGCTTAAAATACCCATTTTGGGGCAAAGCTTCGTCCTTTGGGCTGAAAACTATCGCCTTAGCTTAGTGCTAGTAGGATTAGTTGTCATAAACGTCGTTGGTGACGTCCCCATCCAATTTGTTTTTCGAAATTTCAGTTTTGAAATTCTGAGCTAAAAATATTGACCAAAATACCCCTGCGACAGTTTTCGATCCGATAATTTTTCCGAGTTTAGAATACCCTTAGTTACAACTAATGATAACCTAGGAACCAAGTTTGATCGAAGAAAAATCGACCCACCTAATTACCAATAGTGGCCGAGCACCCTAGGGGGGAGGAAGAAAATTCTTGTTTCAAAAACTTGTCCATTCGCGCTAGATTATCGTACCTCGGAGTATATACTACTTCGTGTAACCTTAGTGGGTATTGATTATTGAGTTTCTGATAGTTTTTGATGGAATTATGTGGTTTTACTCTAAAGGTTCTTTTGAGGATTTTCCTGAAGAGCAAGGCATTGATTGTGAAGGAACGCTAGACGGGAACCCTGGAGAATCTACAGGTGAGGGCTACTCACTGAATCCTTAGTGAATGCTTAGGGTCGATGCTTTCGACATTGATTTACTGTTTATGCACTTGTTTGTGTTTGATTGGAAAAATGTTTTCTGAGGCTTCGGCTGACAATGTAGATGATTCATCTACTGACTGTTTTTGAGATTGAATTACATGGTACGTGCTAAGTGGGTAATCTAGGATGTGTGATGCATGCTTTATATGCTAAGTGCTACGTGATTATTCTAGGATGTGTTGATATATGACATGTTTGTTGACTGTGCTGATTTAATTATGTCTTTTCACTGATATCTGTGATTCTGAGTAGTGAGAATAGCGGGCAGGTCATGCCGATTTTATTTTGAGATTTTGGGGAAAGTTTGATAGGACGAATGAGATTCGGGCCTTGTTATGGTTATAATGGATCGAGACATTCTCGGGGAGTTAATTGGGATTATGGGATGTTGAAAACTCATAAGATTTGCGATAAGACTAAAAGGATATTATTTTGTAAAGAAAACTCATAAGACATTAAACAACCTCTAAATCTTCAAATAATGATAATAAACTCGAAAGGAAGCTTAGGATGCAAATCTTAGTTTTGGAAAGCGAGAAGTGTCGTCGGATCCAAGTGTTGAGAATGTTAAGAAGTTTTGAGTATGTTGATACTCTTGTGCTCTGGGAGCAGTTGTGTTGTTGGGCTATCTGAGAGATAAGCCGGGAAACAGGTAGTTTCCGAGTATGTTGATACTCTTTGCTCGTTGAGCAGTTTTGACCATCGGATTGAGATGAGTCGGATGATTTGGAGATCATCATGAGTTACTATGTTGTTGTAAAGAAGTGTCTTTTGTCGCAGAATCGACTTTACCTTAGGGTAAGCTTTTAGAGACATTAATTTAGCTAGAACACGTGGCGACGTGTCGAGTGAGGTCGGAGACGTTGTTTGGCTAATCACTGCATTGCATGCACTCATTAAGTGGTTTAAACACGGTGAGATGCCGGACCACGGCGGATTCCAAAATGGTTATAAGACCCGGATTTCCGCGTAAGAGCGCTGTTAGGTGACTCTTAGTAGCAGACCGAAATGGCAGGCCTTCGGGTTTTATGCTGATCTGACTACCGTTGTTGTTGGTATAAGAGGCACGCGGGCCGAAATGGTCCCACCGTGGCTGGTGCTAGGGCTGATCCGTTGATGTCCATCCGTTCCGGAATGCATTTGGTTAACTGGGTTAACCTGCATTGCATTTCATGCAACATGCATACTAACTTAGTTGCTGAGTGTGATTGTTACTTGTTAATCCTACTTGGAGCATGCTATTTGTTATTACTGTCGTTACATTCATTATGGAATATACAATCCTAGGATGTTATCCCTAGCTATAAGCCTAAGTGGCTAATCTCTTATCTGTATCTATTGGTGATATTATTTACATAATTCTTTGGAGTTGACCCTCGCGTCTTCTGTGTGTGTTTTGGCGGACTACGCCCATTGTCAGATGTCTTTAGCGGACTTCACGATGGTCCACCCTTCGGGGGGGATTAGATACGAGATGATAGATCAGGATGACCCCGGCGCGCGGGTGGTAGACCCCGCTAGCCATCGCGCGACGTACTCGGGAAGGATCATGGAGGATCGGGTAGACAGAGTAGGACACTTGATGGAAGGAGTGCTGAGGAGGTGCACTGTCGGTTTCAACTTGCCGCCTAGAGTACACTACGGACCAGGATTAGGAGCACCGCCACCACCGTCATCTTCTGATGATGAGGACCCTTCAGAGGAGGAGCCTGTGGGAGTGCATTCTTCAGAGTCCAGCGCACCCACCGTTGCTATCATTGATGATCATGGTTCGGGCCCTAAGCCCGAGAGGCCAGCACCGGAGCGCATCGCGGTTGCGAGAGGAGGACGGGTAGTGTACATAGACTTGGTCGTTCTGGATTCAGATTCAGACGACGATCATGCTAGCATGTAGGTTTTAGTGCTGGTGTGAACTCCTCGAGATAGGATTAGTGTAGGAGTAGAGTCTTAGCTCTGAACATCATTTGTTTCTTTGGGGACAGGGTAGTTTCCCACCGATAGCTTTTTGTGTGGTTCTCTACGGGGATTACAGAGAGTTGGTTGGACTTAGGAGGTCTTGTTTTAGGCCGATTGGGCTAACTCATTCTCGTTTTTGAGGTTTGTGTTGCGGACACTTCACCTTTACTTTAGTCTGTACATATTGCCTTCGGGCGTTACACTTTTCTACTTTCCGTCACTGGAGGTTACTCGTGACGAGGTTGCTACTTACAGCGGGGGCTGTAATTTATATTGTATATTAGTTCTGTTGTCTTTCGCATTTGCGTTTTATTTATTTCAATCTTGTTTATATTATCGACGAAAAAAAAAATATTCACGTTTTCCGCATTAAGTTTATTTTTGGTTACTAAAGTGACGCCACCGAAATCGGGGTGTTACAACCACTAAGAAATGCATCAAAGACATTTAAACAAAATGTAACCAACAATTACAAATTAACTATCATTTAACACGGAGATGAAGGGGATGACGATAAAGAACTCGGAGAAGGCTCATTCGATGTCCCGAGTGGTGGGCACATCTTTAATTAATGGTGAATATCCCGTAAAATATTTTGTACTTGTTGCTGGTTCCATTACAAAGGAAGTAAAAAATGGTTGCCGATGGAGCTCACACAAAACAACCCCACCACTGTCATGCACACCAGCTGGTGATCACATCCACCATTAGAGTGCTCCAATATAAACTCAGTGGTTGCACTATTTCCATCAATTGTTTCACTTTGCTTCCTATAATTGCTATAAATAACAACATTAATGAGGTTGTGTGTGTCAGCTCCAAGCATCCAGAGGAGCTGGATACCATGGGAAGGTGCCTTTGGGAGGTACCAGAGGCAAGGTAGAAAAGCAGAGAGTGCTCCCAGGAAAGAGAGCTTGTAATATCTGCTGAGTTATAAACAGAGCTTCTCCTTTGTGGATGTAGGAACCATGTTATATGTTGGTCTCGTTTACGTTCCTCATCCCATTCATGTCTGAACACTCGTGCTTAGTGGACATAGCCATGGTAAGGGTTCTACTAAATGGGGTATCGCCTAAAAAGAGCAACATTTGATGTTACCATGACATGAAAAGATCAAGATGTGTTTCAGAGAGAGAAATAAGAGATAGCATTCAAAGTTGAACATACATTGAACATGTCAATGTATATCATCCAACAAATATCCAATGTTTCATCACTCGCTATTGTTTCGGTTTTGAGGATGAAAAGCCAAGAACGAGAACACAAGGTAGACCATTACATTTAAAATCAATGGTTCAAATCTTAGATTGAGAGAATCCAAATTCGAACGGGTACAAGAGAGAAACAAATGGATGCACTAAAATCCAATCTCCATTAGGAACTATAGATTTCCTATATAATTATAGATGATTCACATACTATCCATTGACATGCTCAAATTCTTTTAACAATTCAAATTATCATTTTTTATCTTTATCTACCGTGACATGGAAAGGAAACTTAATGTTGGGTAACTGTATCGGGCCAAGATATTGGCCTAAATCAATGGGCTGAAATCCCAAGTTGAGCAGCCAAATATTCTACATTTGGAATCTTGGACAGCCACTTCCATTGACAAACCTAACTGACCTCCTATGAACAGAGATTTCTTTGTGGTATATCATGGGACACCTCCACTCTCCCATTATTCTACTAAGCTCGAGAAGTTGCAGGTGTTTTTTTCCCTTCACTTCCATTCGATGACTCACTCCCTCAACCACTGACTAGGCAATCACAATATAATTTGCAGGTACAACAATACCATCTAGTCACTTACAATCAAGTCACCATACCATATTGGACAAGAATCAAATGTTAGAGATTTAACAATTGTGAAGACTCTAGTTCAATTCTTTAAAGTAAGAAACTAATATGAAACTTAGACTACAAACAAAGTAAAGCTAATCCAGAATAGGAAACTATTTTGACTATATACACTGCTATGTGAATCAAGACTAATATTAAATGGAAGTCTCAATGTGCATACTTAAACACAAAAGAACAAAGCAGTCATACCTTAGATCATTGACCCATCGGCCATCAACCCAGTCGTGATGCAGCCTCAACTCGGACGGGTGACACACCAATTCTTCAGTGTTGCTCCTCCCGTGAACTTTATACTTGGATTTGTTAAAAACCTTAATAATCACACCACGCCACCAGCCATCACTCTCCAAAGCATCAACTTCATCAAGAAGTCTAAAGTTAGCAACACCAGTTTTGGGTGGAGGAGGCCTAATGTGCCGGGCATCAATCTCCTCTATTAGAGGACTGCTACTGTCTTCATGGAACAGGTCCCGCAACTTAACAAGGAACTTCCCCGGCCCCATAGCCGCAAAAATGGTGGAAGCATACCAAGTATCTACGAAACCTTCTTCGTCGAAGCTAACCTCAACCGGTGCCTTCACGCTAAACAACTCCTCATTCTCTTGCATCCAAGATTCATTAGCCTCCACAGTTTCATCACAATTCACAGCTTCAACAGCCTTCACAACAACCTTCATGGTTTCATCAAACTTCACAAACATGCAATTTAGCGCTAATTAAAATCCTCATAATGCAACAAATCATAACAAAATTCGAATCAACACAAGTATACATGCTCCTGCAAATGGTCATTGATCCATGCGCGGTGGGGCCTGAGCTCCTCTTTGGAAAACTCAATCTGCTCCTCGGATCCATTTGGTGATTCTTTGGTTACGTGGCTCTCCCACAAGCTGCCTTCGTGGTGGGCGTCCACCTTGTCGCTGGACTTGAAGTCATGGTGGGTCTCCGACAGGGGGAGTGTCTGGAGCCGGCAAATGTTCATGGATTCTGTCAGGGGCTTGGTGCCTCGCTTCAGGTTAGAGACCTTGTTGGGTTCGCATTTGGGTGCCATGGCGGGAATGTGAAAGAGATTTGAAATTCACACCCTAATTTCACACCCTACCCACAAGCATTGATAAAAGGTGTTACTTGTTAACTTACACCATATGAAATTCTAGTGGATGTAAGTTAACAAACCCCATGTATATATCATGATTTTATCTTTGTTTATTATTGATGTTTGATCCAGATTGAAATTTGAATATACATGCTAAATATTTTCTTTGTAAATGTTTATTTGTTATATCTTGTAAATAATAAACAAATCTTTCAAAAAAGAAATCTTCCCTAAGTTAGAATTACGTAGTCTTGATATCTCCTCACGGTAGGGATGGCAATGGGTCTAGAATCCATAGGGTATCCGTAAAAAATACCCACTATGGGTAGGGTAAAAACCCGCTATATGGGTATGAAGTTGGGTATAAGTAATTACCCGCAAAAAGTAGCGGGTATGGGTCTTATAGTACCCAACCCGCCCCATACCTGCACACACATATTATTATTATTATTATTATTATTATTATTATTATTATTATTATTATTATTATTATTATTATTATTATTATTATTTGGTAATATATAACAAATTAACTTAAGCAATAGCTTTCAAACTTACTCTTTTTTTATAAAATAGGTGAGTATTTAAGGTATTTATAATCATCACTAATTTACTCTCACTTATTTTTGAAATTTGTAAGTTATTAACCTACAACTTTAGGGCTATATTATAAATCTAAATTATAAATTTAAATTATATCTTTTTCGTTTATTCCTTCTAAAAAAATATGCTTAGTTGAATGATTTTATTTGTTAAGTATTTGAATAATCTTTTGTATTTTTATTAGTGTTTTTTATTTAAAATTATAGTTGTATTTTTGTTTACTATTAAAAAAATAGTGAAAAATATATTTTGGTTAGCTAAATTGCGGGTAATGGGCACGGATATGGGCAAATAGGTACCCAGAGGGTACGGGGACGGGCATTCAAGTTGCTACCCACGCGGGTACGGGGACGAGTACGGGTAGTTTTTGAAATTGCGGGTATGGGGATAGGTACTATAGTACCCTACCCATTGCCATCCCTACCTCACGAAGAATATGTAGGCCGGAATTTAATTCTCCTCAGGCACTCCAAAATAAAAGTTCTTTTTTCCCTCTATTGTCTAAATATTACATCATAAAATGCCAAAAAAAAACTTTGGGGGTAAAATGAAATTTTTTAAAGTTATTGAGTTTTACACAATTAATTAGAGGTAACCGTTTTTTATGGACTCGTGAGGTGCTTGTTAGAGATAAATAGGCATAATATCCTACGTAATATTTATTTATTTATTTATTTAGTGACTTATTTTGTAATATGCCTCAGAATATTCTTAGCATATTCTGTACTTTCATTATTATAAATAACATTGTCTACCTCACACACAATATCCAATCTTACAGTGCTAATACCTTCCCCATAAGTAAGTGACTCCCAAACTGAAAATTCTGTCGCAGACCAGTTTTCTATTTGTTTTTAGGGTTACAGTTTCCCTTAATAATTGGTGGCGACTCAATTCATATTCTCATAAATAACATTGTCTACCTCACACACAATTTGTGGTGAGAGTATCCAATCTTACATGGTATCAGATTTTAGGTTGAAACCCTAGTCCCAAACCCCTCCCTGTGCCGCCACCCTTTCCTTTTTTTGATCTAGCCGCCATTAATTTCTTGCCTGCCGCTGGTGTAATTTCTGCAGTGACGGTACCTTGTTTTCCGCGCCACCCTGCTGCAGCTTTTCTGTATTCCCCGTTTTTTCTTCCACGTCGACAGCCAACATGTTGTTGTCTTCACGTTGTCCGCGCCGTCATTCCTCTGTGTGTGTTGTCATCAACTTCCGCGTTGACCACATCCATTTCTGCCCTTGGCTTTCCGTGCATCTGTCATCTGGAGACCGTGCTTGTCCTTTTCTGGAGACACGTGTTTTTGCGCGCGGCCAGCAGCCCTCCTCACATTCAGCGCCGCCAGCCATCGCGTTTTGTGCCCGACAGCTTCCAGGAGTTGCTTTCTTGGTTTTTCTGTGCCCGACAGCTCCCTCCTCTGCCAGATCTCGTGCTTTGTGTCGTGCTACTCCAACTCTCCAAGCGTCGGCCGTCATCTCTCGGGATCAATGTCGGTTTGCTCTTCATTATTTTTTTTTTCGTTTTTGACGTTTGACCGGCTTGATTCTTCTCTTGACCAGGGATTGAAGTAGTTTAATTATATTTTTGGGCTCATTTTTCCACATGGCTTCCGATGCTACTCCTCCGACTTTTTCCATGAACACTTTGGTGCATATGCTTACGGTGAAACTCAAACCAGATAATTTTCTTCTCTGGCGTAAACAGGTTATTGTTCTTCTTCAGAATCAGAACTTGTATGATATTGTCGACCCTACCGTCGCGCCTCCGCCAGATTTTAATCAACAGACATTTGCACAAACTGTTGTTCAACCACTACGTCCTGGTGCTCCTTCTCCAAATCCTCTTTATGCTGAATGGCAGGCTCGCGATCGTAATGTCAACAGTCTGCTTCTTTCCTCCCTCACTGAGGAGGCCTTATCTCAGACTCTAAGCGCAACCACTGCTCGTGATGTTTGGGTTGCCTTACACTCTGCTTATACCTCACGCAGCAAGGCACGTGAACTTCGTCTCCGTGATGAGCTTCAACTCATGCGTCGTGGTTCTCTATCAGTTTCTGAGTATGGGCGGAAATTTCGCACTATCTGTGATCAGCTGGCTGCTATTGGTGCCCCTGTGCCTAATGATGATAAAGTTCATATGTTCCTTCGTGGCCTTGGCCCGTCATATGCAAATTTTTCCATGGGTCAGCTTGATCAGGTACCCCTACCATTCTTTACTGACATTCTTTGTAAGGTCGAGAGCCATGCTATTTTTCAGGCTTCTCTTGAGGAATTCGTGACTCCTCCGCCTGCTGCCTTCCATGCGAGCAATCAGCCCCGCTCTTCTGTTAATCAGTCTTCCAATAGTGGCAACCGTGGTAATTCCGGTGGCGGTTCTCGTGGTGGAAATCGTGGCAACTTTAATGGAGGATCTCGTCAGCGACGCAACAATGGTGGCTCTGGCCGTCGTGGCTCTTATATGCCTCGCTGTCAAATATGTCGTGAGCAGGGTCATTATGCTGATAAGTGTCCAGTTCGTTGGGATCGTTCTTCTGAGTCTGCAAATCTGGCTCAGTCGTTCGTTGCAGGTTGTTCATTGGATAACTCCAACCGTTCTGATTGGTATATGGATACAGGTGCCACCTCTCATATGACTCCTTCTCTATCTCAACTGACGGACTCTTAGGATTATTCTGGTAATGACCATGTCTTTGTGGGTAATGGAGCTGGTTTACCTATTACTCATACTGGTTCTCGTTCTATTTCACATTCTGTTCCTTTATCTAATGTTTTGGTTGTGCCTCAGTGAACCAAAAATCTTGTTTCTGTTAGCAAATTGACTCGCTAAAGCTATTTTTCTGGATGATTCATTTGTGATTCAGAACCGCAAGACAGGCGCCGTTCTGGGAAGGGGCCGATGTGATCAAGGACTTTATGTGCTGAATCAGGACTCGCAGGCGTTGCTTACTACCAGTTCTCCATTACCCCGTGCCTCTTTTGAGTTGTGGCACTCAAGACTAGGACACGTCAATTTTGATATTATCAAACAATTGCATAAACATGGTTGTTTAGATGCTTCCTCTATTTTTCCTAAGCCCATTTGTTGCACTTCTTGTCAGATGGCTAAAAGTAAACGATTAGTATTTTATGATAATAATAAGCGAGCTTCAGCAGTTTTAGACCTTATTCATTGTGACTTGTGGGGACCATCTCCCGTTGCTTCTGTTGATGGTTTTTCTTACTTTGTTATATTTGTTGATGACTTCTCCCGTTTTACTTGGTTTTATCCATTGAAGCGTAAGTCTGATTTTTATGATGTGCTTCTTCGCTTCAAAGTGTTTGTGGAAAATCAATTTTCTCGGTCGATCAAAGTTTTTTAAAGTGACAACGACACTGAATTCACAAATAACAAAGTACAGACTTTATTTACTTCTTCTGGAGTGCTTCATCGTTTTTCATGCCCTCACACTTAGGCCCAGAATGTTCGGGTTGAACGGAAACACGGACATGTTCTTGAGCTTGGACTTGCTATGTTGTATCACTCGCATGTACCTACTGCCTATTGGGTTGATGTCTTCAGTTATGCGGTCTACATTATTAATCGTATCCCATCTAAGGTGTTATCTAATCAGATTCCATTTCAGCTCCTATTTCAGGTTGCACCTACGTATGCTAATTTCCATCCTTTTGGATGTCGGGTGTTTCCGTGCTTGCGTCTCTACATGAAAAATAAATTAAGTCCTCGGAGCACTCCTTGCATATTTCAGGGATACAGCAGCATCCATAAAGGATACAAATGCTTCGATCCGACGACTTCTCGCACTTATGTGTTCCGTCATGCTCAATTTGATGAATTTTGCTTCCCTTTTGCAGGTTCAAACTCTTCTCCCCATGACTTGGTGATTTCTACGTTTTATGAGCCGGTTGCGGGATCTTCTCCATCTTCACACTGTTATTCCTGTTGTTCCGGAGAGTTCCCCACCGACTGGTTCCCTGCCTTGTCCGTCTTGTGCTGACCCAGATGTTCTGTCGGTTCCTCCTAATGATGCACCACCTTCGCCGGTTCTTCAGGATGATGCTCCCCCTTCTCCAGCTCCTGCTTCCCCAGCACAGCCGACCCCCCTCCTATTGTGACTCAGGCTCCGCCAACTTCGCCGCCGGCTACTCCTCCTGTTGTGGCTCAGGTTCCAGTTGCTCCTGTTGCTGCTCGTCCGAAGACTCGCTCTCAGAGTGGTATTTTTAAGCCGAATCCGCGTTATGCCTTGGTTCATGCTCAGCCTACTAGTCTTCTTACTGCTTTGCATACTGTTACTGAGCCTAAGGGATTCAAATTAGCTATGAAACATCCTCATTGGTTTGCGGCCATGGAGGATGAACTTTCTTTCCTTCATAAAAATTGTACTTGGACTTTGGTTCCTTGTCCTTCCTACCAATGTTGTTGGAAGTAAATGAGTTTTTCGCACTAAATTCCATAGTGATGGCACTGTAGAGCGCTTAAAAGCGCGTTTGGTGGCTCAAGGTTTCACTCAGATTCCAGGGTTTGATTACTCTCTTACTTTCAGTCCTGTTGTCAAAGCTACTAATGTACGCCTTATTTTATCTCTTGTCGTGCTTAATAATTGGCAGCTTCATTAGTTGGATGTCAAAAATGCCTTTCTTCATGGTCACCTCACTGAAACTTTTTATATGGAGCAGCCTCCTGGATTTGTTGATCCTCGTTTCCCGACTCATGTGTGTCGGTTGAACAAGGCTCTCTACGGCCTAAAACAGGCTCCTCGTGCTTGGTTTCAGCGCTTGAGCTCGTTTCTCCTGCGTTATGGTTTTTCGTATAGTCGGGCTGATCCCTCCTTGTTCCTTTTCTACAAAGGACATATCACTCTTTATCTTCTTGTGTATGTAGATGACATCATTCTTACTGGTAGTGATCTCTCTCTTCTGACACAATTTATTGCTCGTCTTAATGCGGAGTTCGCCATTAAGTATCTGGGTAAGCTTGGCTACTTCCTTGGTCTTGAGATCACTTACACTGCTGATGGTTTGTTCTTGGGACAGGCCAAATATGCACATGATTTGCTTTCTCGTGCTATGATGCTTGAGGTCAGTCATGTTTCCACGCCCTTGGCTGCTGGTTCTCATCTTGTCAGTTCTGGTGAGGCTTACTCAGATCCTACGCATTAACGCTCTTTGGTTGGGGCCTTGCAGTATTTGACTATTACTCGACCTGACTTGTCATATGCTGTTAACACAGTTAGTCAGTTCATTCAAGCTCCGACTGTGGATCATTTTCAGGCTGTCAAACGAATTCTTCGTTATGTGTGTGGAACGCAACACTTTGGTCTTACGTTTCGTCGTACCGCTTCCCCCGCTGTTCTTGGTTATAGTGATGCTGATTGGGCTCGCTGCACGGACTCTCGTCGCTCTACTTATGGCTACGCTATTTTTCTTGGTGATAATCTTTTGTCTTGGAGTGCCAAGAAACAACCTACTGTTGCTCGCTCTAGTTGTGAATCTGAGTACCGAGCGATGGCTAATACTGCTTCTAAGCTAGTTTGGTTGCTTAATCTTCTTCATGAGCTTCGTGTTCGGTTACCAGCGACTCCTCTTCTTCTTAGTGACAACCAGAATGCTTTGTTTATGGCTCAGAATCCCGTTGCTCATAAGCATGCCAAACACATTGACTTGGATTGTCACTTCGTTCGTGAGCTGGTTTCCTCTGGTCGATTAGCTGTTCGCCATGTGCCCACTTCTCTTCAGCTTGCTAATATTTTCACTAAGGCGTTGTCTCGTCCGCTGTTTGACCTTTTTAGATCCAAGCTTCGAGTTGGTCTTAATCCAACGCTAAGCTTGACGGGGGGTGTTAGAGATAAATAGGCATAATATCCCACGTGATATTTCTTTATTTATTTATTGACTTATATTGTAATATGCCTCAAAATATTCTTAGCATATTCTGTACTTTCATTATTATAAATAACATTGTCTACCTCACACACAATATCCAATCTTACAGTGCTAATACCTTCCCCATAAGTAAGTGACTCCCAAACTGAAAATTCTGTCGCAGACCAGTTTTCTATTTGTTTTTAGGGTTACAGTTTCCCTTAATAATTGGTGGCGACTCAATTCATATTCTCATCCATACTCTTATATTTTTTTATCTATTTATTTTATTCTTTTGCGTCGTCCCGCCTCGACCCCAGTTGTGACAAAGTATAACAAAAATCTTTATAATCGAAACAACATATACTAGTGATCGTTGTTGACTGACCAACATCTATAAGTGGCAAGAATGTCAAACACTCAAGTTCTTACAGTTGAATGAAAATCAGTTGAATGCCAAAAATAAATGCATCCAGTAAGTTACACAGTTTCCATTCCTCTATCTGAACTGAACCATGGCTTCACAACCTGGAATTTGTATTAACAAATTTAAATCCTAAAGGCAGAAAGGGACAAAAAAGAAGAAAACAATGTTTGTGACCAACAAACAAGCACCATAGTAAATAAATATAGCCTACAATTTGCTGATGGGATGTGACTACCTTTTCTCTAGGAATGCCTAAGAAGATTGGAAAACAAGGAAAAACTAGGATTATTAACAGCATGCACCCTTCTGTTCAGCAGCATTTATGTCTTGGCTAGGAACAATTATTTTGGTTCCCTTCAGAAGCCCTGAACTACCACTGGGATCTGCATCATCATTAGCAGTTAGAGTTTTCTTGCCAATAAGTCGGTATATTTCAGTTAGAATAGTCAGAAAGGCAGTTTCCACATTAGTGGACTCAAGTGCTGATGTCTCCATAAAGAATAGGTTCTCTCTTTGCGCAAACTCCTGGGCATCTTCAGTTGGCACTGCTTTAAGTGTTGCCAGATCACACTTGTTGCCAATTAGCATTATAACAATGTTTGTGTCAGCATGACCTCTTAGCTCCTCTAACCACTTCGCCATGTGATCAAACGATTGACGCTTAGTCAGGTCATAAACTAACATTGCTCCAACAGCGCCGCGATAATATGCACTAGTTACTGCCCTGTACCTGGAAGAGAAAAAATAAAACTTTCAGGAGCTGAGTAGCAAACAAAAGCTTCAAAGTTCAAACTCTCATAAAATCTGAAAAGCGACAATTCAGATTGTATCTTGAAACTAACCAAGATGCAAACCAAGTTAATGATTTAATGCAGAAAACATAAATCTCCAAGCTACGTGAAAAACAGGCAACACAAATTGGCATTCGGCTTACTAATATGACCATGCACGCAGTAACAAGTACAACTACCTCAAATCTCAAAAAATAGGAAGGCACAGTGGAAAATTAATCCTCCAATTCCAAACAACCCTAGTCCCTTACTACTTTTACTGAAAAGATACCAAATGAAATTTTGTCTCCCACATGTATTCCCAGATCATAAGGTCATGATCACCATAGCCATTCGATTTGAGAGTTAAACAGAACAAAATAGTTCCAAATCTTTCTATTTCTATTGTCATATTTAATACACAACTGGTCCATGGCAAAGCCGCAAACGTTCAAACTGCTGTAGTCTAGTTCCTCAACTCCTTTGTGCATCAGATAAGTATGGTTACGAATCAGTTACTTGTGTAATTCTTTTTATAACGGGATGATTCTTTATTAAACTAGTAACTGTTCTGGGAATGAACATTGAAGAGAGGCATAGTACCTAGAGGTAGAGGGATTGTGCTAAGAGAGAATGAGAGTGAGAGAGAGTGCTGAATTTCGAGTGTTATTTCATCAAATGAGCCAAAAAGTCCCCTACACTTGATAACTACCTCCTATTTATAGAGCTTGGGTACTACCTATTGGGCCAATTGGGCCTCCGAGGTCAAGGCCCATCTGAAGGCCAGGGCCCCGCCTCAGGGCGGGATACATGCTGGGCGTTGCCCCTCTAGGGGCTCGCCCAGTCCACTAGTCCACAAGACACCGAGCTCGAGGTATGAGAGCTAAGTGTGTCTTTTAAATGCTTTTACATATGTCTTACAGTACACCGGAATCTGCACTGCCAACATGGCTTGAGAAAAGAGAAGTAAACTATATCGCCAACATGGCGTGAGCAAAAGGAAACTAGCATTTTCGGTTACCCAGTCCACAAGTCCACAAGCGGCGAGAACGATTACTTCGTATTGGCGATAAGTTGGAGCAGGTGTATGATCGTTCGCCGGCGGGAAAGGTGGCAGACATGGGTCATGTGCTGATCATTCAATCATTGACTGGCGGTAACCCCGGCGAGCGACTGAACTTTGTTGTTGGTGTCACCCGTCAGGCGATGGTGTTTGATCCTTATAGTGGCGAGGCTTTTCGCGCTTTCCCTTATTTTAAAACCCTTTCAAATCTCTATCTGCCTCACGTGGCTGTCCCACGTGATGTGTCGGTTACATCAATTTCCCTCTTTCTCCGGAACCGTCACTTTACCTTTCATAACCGTCCCATCGTGCGCAGTAACTCCCCATTGCACGCGACCCACCTCCCCAAAACCATCATGACTTCCAACCTTCCACACGCGTCCAACACGCGTCACCCTTCCAGCTTCTCCCCTTCCCCTATAAAAACCCTTCTTCCCCACAGTCATCCCTTTCCGAGACCCCTCTTTACTTCCCTAATCGCTTACCAAACTCCCTCTGCCCACTTCCGCTCCGGAGCCGTCGCTTATCACCCTTTCCGCTACCCACTCTTCACATCCTACTCCGGTGAGTCCCACTGTCCTTATCTTTGCATCACACACATACTCATCTTTTCCTTTCTTTCACTTCACTGTCTTCTAAAAATGGCTTCAAGCCCTACCTCCCCTAACCACTCCTCTTCTTCCTCCGGAAGCGACCCTGATGCCACCGCCGCCGGCGGCCTCCGTTTAGAGGCCCCGGAGATCCCACCTTACCGACTAAAAACCTACGCCACTCTGCCCCTTCCAGTCCAAATAGCCCCCACTCACGAGGCTATAGACCAACCTTCTATTTTCCAGAACAGCGATCTCATCGTGCAGTTCGTGAACTCCCTGGGTGGTTTGTCGAATGACGATGAGTTTAGCGCGAAACTCAGGATCTGGATTTGCAGTCCTGGGGACCGCCCCTGGCTTCATAAGCCAGACGGCGACGTAAAGAGATCCCATTTTTTCTTTGCGTATGAATACATGTTTAGCGAGCTTGGAATCAGGCTTCCTTTCTCGCCCTTTGTCCAAACCGTCCTCCGCGACATCAACGCGGCTCCCTGCCAACTCCACCCTAACGCCTGAGCCTTCATTCGATGCTTTGAAATCTTAAGCGCCGCTGTCGGCATCGCCCCATCCCCCACCAGTTTCTTCTACCTCTACGACGTCGACCCCAAGTCCATCAAAAATAAAGGATGGATTTCCTTGAAGGCCCGAGCCGGCCGGAAGTGCTTGCATCCCCACAAAAGTAACGCGAAGTCCTCCTTCGCACGGAAGTACTTCCGTGTGGCGGTTCATCCCGCCTACCCAGAGGCATTCACCCTTAGAGACGGGACCGCCCTTTTTCCTCTTTACTGGACGGAGAAGCCCAATGGGATCACCGATCCTTCAGAGGAATCTTTGTCCGCCAACGACAAAGCCTTTCTTAATCTCCTTGCCCCACTTCCCATCCTTGACTGCACAACAGTCCTTGAGGGCGCTGACCTCTCAAGAACTCCCAAATACTTAGGTTGCCCATAGCTCACTTTTATTATTGACATTTCCTTTCTCGTCTCCTAAGTTGTCACTGATCGTATTTTTTATTGTTACAGAAGATATGAATTTCACGAACGCCGAATTCCTGAAGGCCCGCGAGAGGAGAATGGCTCGCTTTTCCCCAAAATTCAACACTGAGGGCGACGCGAAAAAACGGGGCGGTGCTGAGAACCAAGTCGAGAGCACCAAAGCTCCCAAGAGGAGAAGATTGGTCAAAGCCTCCTCCGGCGCCGGCACATCCAACCCTGGCGCTCAGCCCACCACTGCTGCTGCGCCTAAAGGCAAAAATGTCACTGAAGCCTCCGTCGTCGCGGCTATCGAGCCAACCACCGTACCAGCTTCTACTCCTGCCACCGCCGGTGCGACCGCTGCTGTTGCCGCTGAGTCCTCTGTTGGCGCCACAGCCGCCTCCGCCGGCGTCAACGCCACAAAAGCTGCTGCGTCTTCCGACACTCCTATTGGAGAGAAGGAAAAAGAAAATGAAACCCCGAAGTCTCCCCCTCGCCAAGATGCGCCTCCTAGCCCGCCCTCAACACATGATGCGGGCTCCATGCCTTCCCCGCCTCATCAAGGGGAAAAATCCTGTCCTGGCGCTGCCACTACCTCTGAAGCGGCTCAAATTGAACAAACCCCTGCTCCCGAGGTCGGTTCTTCAAGCTATTATAATATGCTCCCCAACGCCATTGAACCCTCAGAATTCTTACTTGCAGGTCTTAACCGTGACGTCATAGAAAAAGAAGTTTTGAGTCGGGGCCTTAATGACACCAAGGAGGAGACTCTTGCTTGCCTCCTACGCGCTGGGTGCATCTTTGCTCACGCGTTTGAGAAGTTCAATGCCGCCACCGTTGAAGCTGAGCGGTTGAAGGCCGAAAGTGCTAAGCATCAAGAAGCCGCCGCTGCTTGGGAAAAGCGTTTCGACAAACTGGCGACGCAGGCAGGAAAAGACAAAGTCTATGCCGACAAGATGATTGGCACGGCGGGGATTAAAATCGGCGAGCTGGAGGATCAGCTGGCGCTGATGAAGGAAGAAGCAGATGAGCTTGATGCAAGCCTTCAAGCTTGCAAAAAGGAAAAAGAGCAAGCTGAGAAGGACTTGATCGCCCGAGGCGAGGCGCTGATTGCTAAGGAGTCAGAGCTTGCCATACTGCGCGCTGAGCTGGAGTTAGTGAAGAAGGCGTTGGCGGAGCAAGAGAAAAATTCTGCGGAGTCCTTGGCCTTGGCGAAGTCTGACATGGAGGCGGTGATGCAGGCTACGTCCGAGGAGATCAAGAAAGCGACCGAAACTCATGCCGAGGCCCTCGCCACGAAAGATGCTGAGATTGCTTCCCAACTGGAAAAGATCAAAAGACTAGAGGACGAGCTGGCGATGGAGAAGGCCAAAGCCACTGAGGCGAGGGAACAAGCCGCTGACATCGCCCTTGACAACCGCGAGCGCGGTTTCTACCTCGCCAAAGATCAGGCCCAACATTTGTACCCGAACTTTGACTTTAGCTCCATGGGAGTAATGAAAGAGATAACCGCCGAAGGACTGGTTGGTCCCGACGATCCTCCCCTGATTGACCAACACCTCTGGACAGCGACTGAAGAAGAAGAGGAAGAAGAAGAACAGGAGAAAGAAAACAATGAATAATGTAATTTTAACATTACTTTAGCTTTTACTGTCACCTTGTAGTGTACTTTTCCGCCATTCGTCTATGTTTAAGCAACCCTTCGCCATAGCTTTTTATATCGCCGTTGGATATTTTGTAAATCATGTTGGAATGCTTCTGCCGTACATTTTTTAGTCGCCGCCTTCTTATGGCTTAAAAAATTTAAGAATAAGTTTCATAGTCATCCTGAGTGACCAAGCACTCGCCTTCCACCTTATTCATTCGCCGACCTTATATCTTGCACTATTTTTCACGCGTCATATGATTGAATTACGCCTAACGATTTCGTGCCTTAATTTTAACTAGGACTTGTTGCTTGGTATTCCACCACCAAGACTTTAGACGTTTTCCCCAATAGGAAGAAACGGCCTCCATTCTCGAGGACTTCGCCCGGGGCTTTGCCCGCTCGGGGCTTACAATGCTTGGATCCCAATGGCCATTTGGGGGTCCCAAGACTTTTGCCTAGCTAACGGCGCTCGTCGTATTCTGGCGAGACTTACCCAGCACATCGTTTACGGGACCGACGATCACGTCAGACTTTCCGGAGGGTGATTCCCAGGCGTCAAAGGCCATTTGTGGAATCGCCACAACCTTCAGGGTTCCAGCAAGCCCCTTTGGGGATCAAGCTTGTCCCACTTAGTGATCGCCGTAATTCTTTATGTCGATCGGCAATTCCGATCGTCAGGGAATCCCTGGAATTTTTGGACACGAATTTCGTGAATTTTCGTTTTATTTTATTGATGGAGCGCCTCATTAAAAAACTCCTTTCGGAGAAAAAGAGCACGCCTTGTTATTGCAATACATTGGAGAATTTGAAAACACTTCGGAAAATCTTAAAGATATCTGGCTCCGGCGATTCCGCCTTGTTCACTTTCTCGCCTGCGATCAACTATAAAAGTAGCGCAAGCTCAAACCATTGAACGATCGAGGTAACCGCCTTCCATCCAGCTCTTCTAAGTGATAGGCCCCATTACCAAGAACTTTAATAATGCGGTAGGGCCCTTCCCAGTTGGGAGTAAGCTTGTTCCCCGGGGCTCCCGATCGCCACTTGAGGACAAGGTCGCCGACCTGCATATCCCGGACGCGAACCCTGCTGTTGAACTTTGCCGCCACGCGCTGCTTCATCGCTGTTTCCCGAATGTGCGCCTCGTCGCGCGTTTCCGACAAAAGGTCCAGCTCCATCGCCATGTTGGCCTGATTTTCCCCTTCAAAACCTGGTTGAGTCCGCCATGTAAAGTTGTCAATCTCCACCGGTAACATGGCGTCTACCCCATAGGTCATTCTAAAGGGGGTTTCCCTTGTAGTAGATTGCTCGGTGGTGTTGTACGACCACAGCACCACCGGAAGTTCATCCAACCAAGCTCCCTTAGCCTCCGCAAGTCGTCGTCTTAGTCCTCGCAGGATTACCCTGTTTGCAGATTCCACCTGCCCGTTCATCTACGGATGCTCAACAGAGGCGAACCTCATCTGTATGCCCATTTCCCTGCAGAACTCCCTTGTTTGGCTGCTTGAAAACTGGGTCCCGTTGTCAGATACGATCGCCCTTGGGATCCCGAACCTGCAAACAATACGCTTCCAGTAGAAATTGACTATCTTTGCAGAAGTAATCTTGGCCAGGGGTTCAGCCTCAATCCACTTAGTGAAGTAGTCCACCGCCACTAATATAAACTTTATTTGTGCCCTGGCGGTCGGAAAAGGTCCGACTAAGTCCACACCCCACATGGCAAAAGGCCACGGGGCGCTCATCGTTACCAACTCTTTTGGCGGTGCCTTAGACAAATCCGCGAACACTTGACATTTCTTGCACTGCTTCACGAAGTCCATACAATCTTTCCTGAGGGTGGGCCAGTAAAAACCCGCCCTCAACACCTTGCAAGCCAAAGACCTTCCCCCGATGTGGCTCGCGCACACTCCTTCATGTACCTCAGACATTATCGCTTCGTACTTCTCTGGCGGTACGCATTTCAACAATGGCGTTGAGAAACCACGGCGATACAAGTGTCCGTCAATGAGAGTATAGTGACTCGCCTCCCGCCGTTGTTCCTTCGTGCATTGCTCCACTTCTGTCGGGTCCCCCGCCAAGATAGATATTATGGGATCCATCCATGTTCCCCCTCTGTTCACGCAGGCCATGAGCTCGCCTTCGATGCTTGGGTACGCCAGCGTTTCCTGAATCACACTTTTGTTATTGCCTGGCTTCCGCGTGCTCGCCAATTTGGCCAGCGCGTCCGCCCGCTGATTTTCTGCCCGAGGAACGTACTCCACCACGACCTCTTGAAAAAGTGTCATCAAATACCGTACCCGCTCAAGGTACTTGATCAGATTAGGATCTTTGACCTGGAAAGTTCCCTTCACTTGATTCTCCACCAATTGTGAGTCCGTTCTTATCAACAAACTCCCGATCTTCACTTCCCGCGCCAACTTCAATCCGGCGATGAGAGCTTCATATTCTGCTTGGTTGTTCGTTGCTTTGAACTCGAATTTCAGGGATTGCTCCAACACTAGTTCCCCCGGCCCTTCTAACGTTACTCCCGCGCCGCTGCCACTACTATTGGAGGATCCATCCACGAAGAGAGTCCACTGAGTGTCCACTCTTTCAAACCGATCTGGAGTCAACTCGACCACAAAGTCAGCTAGCGACTGCGCACCAACCGCGCCCCGCTTATCATATTGCAAACCATACTCTGACAATTCAACCGACCAGGCGACCAATCTACCTGATAAATCCGGTTTTTGTAATACTTGTCTCAAAGGCAAATCCGTCCGCACCTTCACGGGAAAACTCTGAAAATAAGGTCTCAACCGCCGGGCGGTGACGAGGACCGCCAGCGCCGCCTTCTCAATTTTTTGATATCTGACCTCCGCGCCCTGGAGTGTGTGACTAACAAAATAAACAATTCGATGCTCGCCATCTATCTCCTGCAACATCACAGAACTCAGAGCACTATCGCTCACAGCAAAATACAAATGCAGCGGGTGTCCCTGTATTGGTTTCGACAAGATTGGCGGTGACGATAGGAGTTCCTTGAGGCGAACAAAAGCTTCCTCACACTCCGCCGTCCACTCAAATGCGACATTCTTGCGAAGACACTTGAAAAAAGGGAAAGATCTGTCACCAGACTTGGGAAGAAACCGAGATAATGCTGCTATTCGCCCCGTCAAACGTTGGACCTCTTTCACATTAGAAGGGCTTTTCATCTGCTGAATCGCCTTGCATTTTTCTGGGTTTATCTCGATTCCTCTGCATGTGATCATGAATCCCAAAAACTTGCCCCCCTGAACACCAAAAGAGCATTTCTCCGGGTTGAGGCGCATGTTGTGCTTCCTTATTTCGCCAAATGCTTCCTCCAGATCTTGATGATGGTCTAAACCACGTACTGATTTAACAATCATGTCATCAACGTAAACCTCCATGTTTCTTCCCACCTGCCCAGCAAAAACCCTATCCATCAATCTTTGGTAGGTCGCCCCAGCGTTCTTTAGTCCAAACGGCATGGTGCGATAGCAATAATTGACTCTGGCGGTCATAAAAGCCGTTTTGTCCTCGTCTGCCGGGTGCATGCGGATTTGATGATAGCCAGAATAAGCATCCATCAAGCTAAGCAGTTCGTTGCCCGAGGCACCATCAACAAGGCTATCGATGCTGGGAAGGGGATACGAATCTTTTGGACATGCTTTGTTTAAGTCTGTGTAATCTACACACATTCGCCATTTCCCGTTCGCCTTCTTCACCATTACGACGTTCGCCAACCACGTCGGATACTTCACTTCCCTGATGAACTCTGCAGCCAGCAACTTGTCGACTTCCTGTTGCACAGCCTTCCCTTTGTCGCCACCCAAGCGCCTCCTGAGTTGTGAAACTGGCTTGACACTTGGATTCAATGCTAACCGATGGCATATGAAGTTTGGATCAATTCCAGGCATGTCTTTGCAGCTCCAAGCAAACAAGTCTAAGTTCTCCCCAAGCAGTTTTGTCAGGCGCGTCTCCTGCTCTTCCGTCAGTCTGGTCCCAATCTTCAAAGTGCGATCGCCAAACTTTAGCGCCTTCGTTTCCTCAATTGGCGTGGGCCTATTTACTCGCCCCTCGCCCCGGGGATCAAGATTTTCATCCGAAGCTTCGATTTCATAACATCTATGACCAACCAACGCACTCTTCTTGCCATACAAGTTAAGGCAATTATTGTAACACTCCCTCGCCATCTTCTGGTCCACCTTCAGCTTTCCCACCTTTCCACTGCTTAGCGGATACTTGACCGCCAAGTGGGCTGTTGAAATTACAGCACAAAGGCGATTCAATGTATTTCGCCCAATGATGACATTGTAAGATGCCACCACCTGGAGAACCAGATACCTTACCTTCAAAACCCTGGCACACTCATCTTCCCCAAATATTGTGTCTAGATCAATGTATCCCCGCACCATTACTTGCTCCCTCGCGAAACCTACCAAGGTTCCCGCATATGGAGTCAGATCATTGTCAGTTAGTCCCAACTTGTCAAATGCATCACCATAGATAATATCAGCCGAACTACCCTGATCCAGGAGTACCCTTCTGACGTTGAAACTGTTCATCCTTAACTGTACCACAATCGGGTCGTCCTTATGAGGCTTTATCCCCTCAAAGTCCGCCATCGAGATTGTTATGTCAGGGTGTACGAATCCAAAAGCGACCTCATGAACGGAATTAACGGCACGAACATGGCGCGTAAGCGCCGCATGAGTGTCGCCACCGCCGCCAAATCCCCCGGCGATGGTGTTGATGGTCCCGACAGGCGGGCCTGAGTGTTGAGCAAACGTGTCATCAGCCCCTTTTGTGGCGATAGCCGCTGATTCTTGCTTTTTCTTGCCCTTAGTGTCCGCTCGCTCCTCCTCCCGCTTGTGCGCTTTGTTTTGATCGCCACCGTTGCGCCACAGACCTTGACGATTTCCTTGATATCCCGTCCGAATCAACTTATCAATCTCACGCTGCAAAGTCCAACAGTCATCCGTATCATGCCCGGCGGACCGGTGGAACTCACACCACTTCTTGGGATTGGCGTCCCGTGGCTGATACTTTGGGGCCTCCGGTTCATCCACTAGATTTGCGTCCCTCGCCCCTTGGAGCATATCCGATAAATCTGTGTTCATCACCATATCAGTTTCCTCCCGCTGGCGATGAGACTTAGATTGCCAAGGCCGACGTTGTTCATAATCATCGCGCCGTGGATACAACTGTTCCTTGGTCGGTTTGAATACCGACTTCCCCTTACCTGGTCTCTGCTGCTTGCCATCCCCCTTATCTTCGCCGCTCCTATCTTTTTTCGCACGCTTGGGCGACGAGTCACCCTTTTCCAACTTCGCGCGCTTTCTTTTGAAAGCGTCGTCCTCCTCGTCGAGAATATAAGTGCTGGCACGAGCACGCATCTCTTCCATCGAGCGCGCCGGCTTACGTGTCAATTTGCTGTTCAACCCTCCCGGCAGCAAACCGTTTTTAAATGCTAAAGCACAAGCTCGAGGCTCCTCGTCCTCTACCTTTACCGACGCCGCGCTGTACCTTGCCATGTACTCTTTCAGTGACTCCCCTTCTTGCTGGCGAATATTGTATAGGTCATTGATCGTCACCGGCTGATTCTTATTTGCCGAGAATTGCACTAGAAACTTGGATGAGAAGTCTCTGAAATTTGAAATCGATCCTCGCGGCAAAGTTGTGAACCACGCCATCGCCGTCGATTTGAACGTCGATGGAAATATCCTGCACTTCACCGCATCTGACGCCGCAATTATCACCATCTTCGTATTAAAATACAGAAGATGATCTTTCGGATCGGAATCTCCGCTGTAAGAATCCAGAACTAACGTTTTCATGTTATCCGGAATCGCCACACTCTCAACATCTTCCGAGAACGGACGGAACTCAGCCACAGAATCTGCTTCTCTGCTTTCATCATCTCGCTGCTCGCGACGGTAGAAATCTAACTGAGCCTGTAGATGCTCATTCCGCTGCTGGATGTTGCCAATGCTGCGCATCAAATGGCGCCATTGCTCCTGTGTCACCGCCGGCTGTTGTTCCGGAGCAGGTGAATTCTCTGGTGAGCGCTCCAGAGATCCCACCTGTGAAGGCGATGGAGGAGGTGGTGGTGATGGAAGAGGAGAAGGCGACTGTACTCCTGTCGTTCGTACCGGAGAATCCAGGTCCACACGATGAGGCCGCCGAGGCGGCGAAATCCGCTGTCGCATTGGTGAATGATGCTGCCTCCTGCGTCGAGTCTCCATCCAAACCAGAAACGATGCAAACTCGATCGGAAAACCAACACTAGTCACAGAATCAAAATCAGAAAACCAGAGAATTGCCTAATCACAATCAGAGGTAACTTCATGCACAATCAATCCACGTGAATGGGAGTAGAAAGTTTACAGTCCCCACAGACGGCGCCAAATGTTCTGGGAATGAACATTGAAGAGAGGCATAGTACCTAGAGGTAGAGGGATTGTGCTAAGAGAGAATGAGAGTGAGAGAGAGTGCTGAATTTCGAGTGTTATTTCATCAAATGAGCCAAAAAGTCCCCTACACTTGATAATTACCTCCTATTTATAGAGCTTGGGTACTACCTATTGGGCCAATTGGTCCTCCGAGGTCAAGGCCCATCTGAAGGTCAGGGCCCCGCCTCAGGGCGGGATACATGCTGGGCGTTGCCCCTCTAGGGGCTCGCCCAGTCCAGTAACATAAATGAAACATCATCAGCTATCCCCACAATCCACAATTTGGTAAGACAAAGAATGGCGGAAGCAAGTAACAGAAACAGATTTCAAACCAACTTCACTCTTGTTGTGAATTAAGACAAAAAAAAGTAATACTCTGAATTCATAAAATGGCTCAATTTCATGTACTTGCAACTAGTTACAAGCCACAACATAAAAAGCAGAACCACCAGCCCCTACATGTAAATTCCTCTCATAAAAATGACTGGTTGCAAGCTATCACTTCATCACATAATAATTCACAAATAACGAAAACCCAGAAATATTTCAAAGTCCAACAGCAAGAGATCACAACCTACAAACTAGCATCAACCATGTTTGGGGAGACAAGGGAGCCCATGGTCCGAGCAACAAGACACCGAGATATCAAAAACAGGCATTAGGTTTATGGGTCAATTTTCTTATAAAAGTTTTCTCTTCACCCATACTTAACCAATGTGGGAGTCCAACTCACACTTGAATTCTCAACAAACCACATAAGAAAAGTTCAAACAACATGAAAATTTAGTATTCAGAACAGTACAAACGCAATAAATGCATGAAATAATTGGATTTAATTAAGCAATAAATCATCATCATCATCATATATGTAGACAACAAAAATCAACTTTTGAAATTATCAACGATATGATGATATCAACAACCAATTGATTTGTAATGATCTGAATTTTCCGATTCCAAATTGAGACAGTAAAATTGAATTCTATGAATCAGAAAAAAAAAAAAAAAATAACAAAAAACGCAGAACCTTTCTTGGCCAGCGGTGTCCCATATTTGAGCCTTGACAGTTTTGCTATCGATGACGAGGGTTTTGGTCTGAAACTCGACGCCGATGGTGGCTTTGGAATCGACGTTGAATTGGTTCCTCGAAAACCGAGCGAGAAGCTGGGTCTTGCCGACGGCGGAGTCACCGATCAACACCACTTTGAAAACGTAATCGATCTTCTGGTTGAAATCTCCGTACAAATTCGACATCACTCTCTATCTATATCTTGTTGTGATCAGAGGCTTAATCCATTCGTATATCAGAAAGAAAAAATCAAAGGTGTGTATGTAGCGTAGTCGCGGTTTGGGTTTAGGTTCAAAGGTACAGTTTCCAAGTTGCAAATGCAAAATAACTCTATAATCTTTTTTTTATTTTATTTTGTTGTTTTGGTCCTTGATATTTTTGTTTTCCTCTTTGACCTCCTTAAAATTTCTTTTTTGCTTAGGTCTTTATAGAAACGGATAATTTTTAGTCCCTTGAAATAATATATAAACATGTGTTTTTAGTTGATCATTGAGGAGGACTAGAAGAACGGAGTAGATTGGCAGAGTGGTTAAGCACTTCGTTTGTAGAGTAAGCAAGTGTTTAAGAGTTTGAATCTCAACTCTTGTGAATGAAAAGAGTAAAAAAAAACTCTTTAGTCAACCTCAATTGCATATTGTGCTTACCGAATGTGTTACTCCTAGAGCCCGTCCCTGCACAATGCTCAAGGCTATTTGTTGAGCAACGAGTGAGACGATGAATAGTCTCACAGCTACCGGTTGTAGGAATACCTTGTTAAGAAAAGAAAATAAAAGAGAACTAGAAGTCTTGAATTATGACTTTTGTATTTTATAAGGATACGGATTAAACCACATGACTTTTGTATTTTATATGAAATATAAACGAATAAGAAAGTTTCATGGAGTAATAGAAATGATAAAAATAAAATAAAAAAGTAAAATGATAAGAGGACAAAAAAATGGGAAAAAAGTTGAGGACTAAAATAAAAATGAGTAAATTTGTAGGGACTGAATACTAATTAAAGCATAAGTTTGATCACAAAACTTAATCTTATATATATTTTAGGGTTAATCATCTAATTGGCCCCTGTCTTTGTCTCGCCGTCTGAAATCTGTCCCTCCCCGAAAAATTTGCAAATCTAGGTCCTCTTGTTTGTAATAAGTCTGGAGCAGGTCCTCGCCGGAGCCTCCAGACATGCTGACTGGATAAATGAGGCTTACGTGGAATTAAAAAAAATTAAAAATAAAAAACACATAAAAAAAATTAAATTAAATTAAGAAAATTAAATTAACAAATTCCCTTAATCTAAAATTAACCCTCCCCTAAATCAAAATAAACCCCAAAATCAAAATCAACTCCCAAAATCCCTAAATCAGAACCAACCATTGAGATTAATCTTCCAGTTCCAGCTTCTTCCTCATCACCTCCTTCGACTTCAGCTTCTTCCTCATCACCACCAACCACTAGCCAACGCCCACCCTCTACCAAAACCCCAATCACCTGCAACCGGAACTCGAACCAAGATCTGGATCTGAGTGCGACGGAGAACGAAGGAAGAAAATGAGAGGGATAGAGCGCGAGTTTCAGAGTGCGACAGCCGGGTGCGACGGAGGACAAATTGCTCGCCCACCACCATGCACTGTGATTCCTTCGTCATCTTCATTGCAAACCCTAACCCTGTTTCAGATTTGGGTGAGTAGCGACAGGATTGACCGCGTGAATTAAGCAAGGGGGTTTCGCATGGCAATTTCTTTGCTGATTATGGGTTCTGGTGGGTGGGATTACGGTGGGTGGAGGTTATGAGTATTGGATTTTGGGTTGTTGATGATGATTCCATCTTAACTTTCACGAGCTGGGTCAGTTTCAAATCTGCAACTTGCTCTGCCCTCCAAGTGTTTGAAGGAAGTTTGAATCTGGGCATGATAGATGATTTGGTGAAGGTTTCAGTAGCTTCCTAAGCTGTTTGGTCTTTGGGTATTTTTTGGGTCTTTTGTTTATCTAGTTGCTTGATTTATGGGTATGTTAAGCTTGTACTAGTTTTGTTCTGCTTGTAATTTAATTCCCTGTTCTTTCTCTCCTCTTTTTGTTAAGCTTGTACTGGGTTCTGGGTTACTTGATTTCTCCTTTTTCACATACGGTTGGCTCCATTGTATTGCAATTTTGAATAATATATGAGATTTGAGGGCTTTGGATTCATTTTGTATATGATCTTAATGTTTTTCTAGACAGATTTTACTGCTGTGGGTATGCACAACTCATGACAGCTATTGGCAGGGAAAATTTGTTACTTGGGGGAAATAATTTTTGTTAATTAGATTAGTGTTACTAAGTTAATTAGGATTAGTTAATTTTTAGGATTAACTAGGGTCTGTTAATTAAATAAAACTGATTTTTATTTTTTTTTCCTTAACACGTCAGCCTCATTTGCTCCAGACTTATTACAAACGAGAGGACCTAGATTTGCAAATTTTCCGGGGAGAGACTAATTTCAGACGGCGAGACAAAGACAGAGGCCAATTAGATGATTAACCCTATATTTTAAACAACAAATGATGCACAAGGTGAGTTTTATATCAAGTTTCAATAAAACTAATCATATATCCCCTAGGGGTGTCCATGAGGTAAACCGTAAACATCAATGATTAAAAATGTGTCCAACTAAATAAATAAAGCATCATTCCTTTCAAACTGCCCAATCATGTCTGCTAGGAAACTCTAAGCATCATACTTGCAAAGGTCCTCAAATCCCATGTATTCACTCCTTTGAATCTGCCCAATCATGTCTGATATGCCTTCTCCAC
This sequence comes from Lotus japonicus, assembly GCF_012489685.1. NCBI lineage: Eukaryota > Viridiplantae > Streptophyta > Magnoliopsida > Fabales > Fabaceae > Lotus > Lotus japonicus. Next base: position 36,243,529 of record NC_080045.1, on the reverse strand, counting down.
CTGTGTATTATGCATAATACAAGTGAAGCAAGTTGCATTTTCAGACAAATAAAGCAAAATACAGGGCATAAGCTTTCTCTCTACAAAGACAAAGCAAACTTAAAACATAGCAACTCTTCACAACAGCATAAACACTCACCCAGTACAATTGCACTAACAAATATTGTGAAGGCCAGGGTAAATATGATCAAAGAAGCTCTTTGAAACATATTTACGAGCTTATCAATGATAAATTGTCCTCTGTATGCCGCAATGGCTGCCACGAGGGTAAGGTAGAGAGCTGTAAAACACGATGAAACATGGAAATTACTTGAAGCATATTGAAAATGAAGAACATTCAGACTAAAGAGGTAAAATGTGAAGTTTAAGTTTACCAATTACCATAAGGCACAGGAAATCGATTTAGGAGGTAATATTGTACAACAGATATAGATGCTGAGAATGTCATTCCAAAAGTGGCTGTGGCACTTGCAACCTGCACGATTATGAAAAATAAGATGATAAGTGATAACTTCATATTTCAATCAATTTATGAAATGAAAGAATATCAACCCATTTGGATGCGAACTCAAGATCACTTGTTAAGTGCAATTTCTAGTAGATAAGTTTCAATAAATTTCAATAAGTCGGCATCCAAACGAGCTTCATCAGCTATTGAACTCACCTGAGGTGCAATTCCAAGTTCGAGAAATAAAGGACCCATGACAAATCCACCACCTATACCAAGAAGACCACCAATAATTCCAGCAAGCAAAGCACAAGCACTTGTTAGAATTAGATAGTGCAATTTCCATTGTATGGCTTGATCTCCTTTGGCAGAAATCACACTCCACCCCTGATATAGGCCTATTGCTTTGTACAGAAACACCCCAACAGAAACTGGTATCTATAAAATTGGGAAGTAAAGTTTCGAGATTAAAATCAATCTAAGTCCTGTTCACAATGTGGTACGCTTAATTGTATTACTCTTATAAAACTATGTGATTTTGTTTACCTGTAACAAAATAATCATCCAGTATGTGGTTGAACATGTAGCTGTATAAGTCTGTTTAAAGTGAATCCTTTCAATGATCAGTTAAAACAATCAAAGAAAACTGGGGTGGAATATGAATGTTCAACTTATACTAGTAGAGAAAGAAAATTACTTTAGCAATCTGTAAGAGAAGGTATGCAAGCCAGACAAAAGAAAGAAGTCCAAACTGCTTCCAGTAAATGTTGCCCAGAATGGACACCTAAAAGAAAAGTTGCATTAGTTATTGAATGAGAGAATTGTTATTTTTGGTCATAATTGAATGAGAGAACTGATTCGATTAATTTTTTATTGTTTTTGAGCTAACTGATTAAGATCGTGTTTGGATGCACACCAAAGATTACTTATTTGTGCTTATCTATCATTTTTCAAGTAGATAAGCTCCATTAAGTACTCTTTAGCTTGTATCTAAATGAACTCTAGATTATATAAGAAAATAAAACATTGGATTATGCAAACCTCATGCTTTCTACCCTTCTTTTGAGGCCCACCATCTGGACTACCAGGAAGAAGGTTGTATTGCTCATCCCCACTGCAAGGTGCTTGAAGAAAATCCCAATGCAATATGCTTAATTTAGATATTAATATATTGAGCTTGTATCTTTTGAGGTCACCATATGCTGATGTGGTTTCAAGAAAACAATCAACATATACACTCACCTGTAGACTCCAAAAGCATGACAGTCTCCTAAAATTTAAAATGAAAAGATTGTAAAGAAAAGGCAACACATTAGGATTGTAATTGTGCTTCAAACATACAACTTTGGGCCAGGGACCTTTTAGGTTGGTGCTTCCCCTAAAAGAAATTTCTAAACAGAAAAAAGGTATTTCAATGTAAAATCTTTTAAGAAACCCCTTAATGTTAGTCTCAAACCTTGCCCTGCATAAACCCCTTAATGTTAGTCTCTCATGTTATTGTACTCTGAAAAATTTGCAGTATTTACCTCTTTTATAATGGTTTCCTTTTTCCATGTCTCAACACCCTTGAAGAATGCCTTGATTGATGTCCCTGCAGGTCTCAGCATAACAAATCAACCATATTTCTATGTGAAAATTTAAGGGGAGTTTAAGTAAAAGCCTTCTATTAGTTTTACCCAGACAGAGGATGATCAGGAGAACAGTGACCATCCAATTTGCAAACATTACACTTAAAACAACTCCTATGCTAATGCCAAGCATGAGCATGGGTTGAATAAGCAGCACCAAATCATAGTCGATAATCGGTATATCAAGTGTGGGATGCTTTAACTTCAAGTTGAAGAATACAGTTGAGAATGCTGCACCCATAATCATACCTGAAACAGACACAGTAGTTCATAAACAACAAGTTTTTTCCCTAGAATTCCAATAATTCCCAAAATCATTTTGATAGAAAAAAATTCATAGATAGAACAGCATGAGCATCTTACACTTTGAAAGTGCAGCTGCTGATTTTGGATCAAACCCAATGATCAAAATCAGCATTGGCACAAAGATTCCACCACCACCAACTCCCCCAACGCTTCCAAATGCTGCTCCAATGATTCCAATCAAGGTGCCAACAATGATTTGCCAGCCAAATTCTATTTCCTATTCAATGCATAGTTGAATAATCAAAGTCAATGTTCCTATATTGCTTTTCAAAAAAAAAAGTCAATGTTCCTAGATCCTTGAATTTAGCTAAGTAATTCCCAGAGGTTACAGATATTTGTTAAACAATCAAGATAAGAAAAACCATTTCATGGAACATGTAATTGATGCAAATTAAAAGCTTACTGGCCAAACATGTTGATAACTTGGATGACTCCATAAGAACTCCATCACTTTGTCATGGTAAGAAAAAGGTTGTGCTCCATTTATCCCGGATGCTTCAATTTTAGTGCTCATTATGGCGTAAAAGAAGAAAGGAACAAGCAGAAAACTGAAAGAAACCATGACCACGTTTCTAGTGTTCTTCCAGTTTAATTACTTAAACCACGGTCCACGGAAAGCCACAAGAGCCAGAAATAAATTTGAGAACTGCAGCAATGAATACACATGTGTGACTTTTTAGTTGGAGAATAATAATTAGTTTTATATCCGTGTGATGCACAGGGTAATGTTTTATATAGTTTTAATTATAGATATATGCCCGTGTGATGCACAAGGTGAGTTTTATATCTAGTTTCAATAAGAACTCCTTCACTTTGTCATGGTAAGAAAAAGGTTATGCTCCATTTATCCCAGATGCTTCAATTTTAGTGCTCATTATGGCGTAAACGAAGAAAGCCACAAGAGCCAGTTAGAAGAGAACTGCAGCAATGAATAGCCATGTGTCACTTTTGAAGGAGGAATTTTTCCTCCCCTCAACACACAAACAAGGTCACGGCCCCCCTCCAAAAATAGGGTAATCCAACTTCTCTTTTGAATCCAATTAATTCTTAGGCATATTTATACCCTAACTAAGGTAGGAAAACCATCAAACACTCATACAACTTCATTTGTGAATTAACATTTTTCCATGCCCAATTGAAACCTAAAAATCCAAAGTTGATGTTTTCTCAAAATTGATTGCACATAGCTCATTCTCAGACCTATACTAGCAACTAATGTGATGAACCTAAGCATGAATATGACTCTAACATAAATGGGTACCCTTTTCCACATAATCATCAAAGAACATAGCATCTATGCATATAAGTTATCAATTCGGACACTAGAGCATGCATATAAGCTAATTGAAGCAAAGTTTGAAGCGAAACCAACCTCTAACTCAAAGCTCAAAATTGAGATGAGAAAAGGTTGAAGAGAATAGAGGTGGTGGCTGCCTTTGGTGGCTTGCTCCCGGTGGTTGTGGTGCTTGCGTGGAGTAGAGGAAGAAGGAGTAAAGGTGGTGGTGTAGCTTCGTGTGGATGAAAGGATCAGCCATGGTGATGATTGGTGGTGCGGTCACGTTGAAGGACAAGATAAAACCATTTTGATGGTGGTCTCGTGGTTGCTTGCTCCATTGAGAGAGGAGGTACGGTGGTGATGAGAGGAAGGATAAGTTGAAGATGGTGATGGGGTTCGGTTGCTGTAACAAGAAAGGAAATGAAGGAGAGTTTAAGGGAAAATTGGAGAAGTGTGGGTCGGTAGCTTGGGAGAAATAAGGTGGAGAAGAAAAGAAGAAAAGAAATGGGTCTACAGCAGCAAAACAAAGAAAATGAAACTGAAATTAGAAGAGAGGGACAGTGTGCGTGAATGATAGTAAGGGAGAGGACAATAGATATTCGTTGGTAGTCAGAAAAATCAAATAAACATCTGAGCAAGGGACGTGGAGGAGGGAGAACCAAGGAAAATGAGAACATATTTTGAATTTATTTAGACACCGAAAGATTTAGCTCATAGGGTTAAGAGAAAAATATAGAGGTGATATATTATTATCCTAAAAATTATGAGGAACTTTATGAAACAGTAGAATATAAATTAGGATCACTTTGAGCAAATTAAAATGATCTATGAACCAAGAAATGAGTAAAAATCGAGTTAAAGAATAATCGTGAGACAATTGGAATAAATATGATGTTGTCACATTGGGCATCTAAGCTAAGTATCTCCCCATAAAGGTCGATACTTATTCCAAGTTCATTTCAATGGCAAGATGGCTTGAACGCAGTCTACATCAAAACCTGCCGCAAAACTACTTTTTGTGATTGACATCGGATGAGAAAACTTCCTTCATAAGAAAGATTCCTAGTAGGGAAAGAATTTAGACTAAGCGGATGGAAACTTCGTTAGAAGCCCCGAATAGAAAAGTCTTTTGTTAAGGGTCTCACTTAAAGTCCTTGCGGAGATAAAGTCTAACTTTATCTAGTGTCCGATAAGTGAACACTACCGAGTTTACAACCGAAAGTTCCGTAATGGAACACGGGTCAAGGGAAAAATACCCTGAAGGTCTTATTCTCTTGCCATTGTCGAACTACATCTTAAACAGTGCTCTAGTAGCGAAAATAACCTTTTTCGAACACTCTCGACCTTAGTCGGGTGTGAATACGGCCCGTGCTATATTTTAAACTGACTATAGTGTCATAATTAAACATATATTGAGTAGTCTATAAAGTTTCAATCGACAAATCATCAAACTCTAGTTCAAGTTCCTCTCAAGCTTACACAGCATCCTAGGCGTGAGTCAGAATTTAATTAATTATTCTAATTCTAAAAATGTGGGTCTTACAGAACTTCTCCTCAAAAAAACAACTTGGATGCCCCTTTTATCCTTCCCACATGTTCCACCCAGCTGTCATCCATAACAAGTCCCACCAATGAACCCGCTTTCCTCTTCTAGTTGATAATGGAGTGGAAGTACTTTGAATTCATATCCCCTTCTTTAACCAATCATGCCCTCGACTTTTGCCACATAATAGACTCATGCAGCTTTGCAGCACGCCATAACTCCTTTTGCACTTCATGTCTCTCCTTTGCCTCCTCCTATGTCAGCCCCATGTTTTTAGCTAAAACATCCAAGTCATTCAACTTCCTTAAGAGCCCTTGTCGTATCAAGTTCATATCCCCAAACACCTTGGTATTCCATCTCTTCAGGCCGGATTTAAGTAATTTCAACTTCTCTTTAAATACATAAGCGCTCCGACCATGTACTTGAAGATTGGACCAAAAGTCCTCTACAAACTTCCTGAAAGAAGGATTCTGAAACCAGCAATTTAGAACTCTAAAGGGCTTTGACCCCCAATTCTGCATCACGTCCATAAGGAGAATAGGACAATGATCGAGAAATCTCGATCCATCACCAACTGGGTACAATTAGATCAATGTAGGGTCCAATCATGCAATATAAGAAAGCTATCCAATCTGCTCATGGATTGGCCGTTTGGCCTAAACCAAGTAAAAATTCTACCATTCAGCGGAATGTCCATGAGCTCCATGAGCTTTGTGTTGTCAATGAAAAGATTGAATTCCTCAATCTTAGTTCTTCCATGCACAACCATAGTTACCCCCCGTCCTTTCCTCTGTATATCTAATAACATTAAAGTCACCTCCCACAATCTGCGCTTCTCCACTAAACCACAAGGAGCGTAAACATTTACAATTGCACAAACCGAGGTCCGATCACCCCAAAGCCCTATGAGACCAAAAAAACCATCCCTCATAATACAATCTTGTAAAACAAATAACCCTTAGCGCCAAATACACAAAAGGTCACCCGCTTTATTGATAGAAGGAGAAGCACTCCACTCAAAATCTCCATCGCCCCAAAGTGAACCGCACAATCTAGAATCCACAGTTTGAAACTTTATTTCCTGTATCAAGATCATTTCCACCTAACCATTGATTTGGAGAATATTTCTAAATTCTTGCATCCAACGGTTCTCATCAATGGTTCACCAGTGGACCAAACTATTAAGTGTCCACTTTAGTAGGCACCACAAACTCATAGCTATGACACGATCCTTATACTTTATCAAAAGTAAAGATTGATCTCAAAACTTTCTGTAATTATTCATACAACCTAAAATGTTTACAATACATAGTCTTAGTCTCAAAACCTTAGTCTCAAAAATCATTTTCAAGTACCCAAACTATCAATACAACTTAACCAACTCAAGTATCTATAAGACCAAGATTTGGTCACGTAGTACAACTCTATGTTTTGATGATTACATGATAACTATTGTGTATGAACAATTGTGGTACTCTAACATTGTTTTCTGAGTGTTTAAATGACAGACTCTGACTCTGGTCAATACTCACAATTATTAGAAGCATTTAGCCAAAGAGTAACCAATGCAACGCTTTCGCACTCACTATGTTCTGATTGAACAGTAGTATATGCTTCAGAAGTTCTGAAGATGATAAGCTCTGATGTGGATTCAGATCACTTCAAGTTCTGAAGACCAGAAACTCTGAAGGTCCAGAAGCTAAGTAGTGAAGACTCTGAAGTCCAAGAGTAAGCTGGCTCTGAAGACCAAGTACTTCCAACTCTGATAACCAGAAGCAGAAGATACGAAGGTCAGAGGATCCAAGCTTCCCTCTGACTCTAATCACCAAGCTTCACAAGTTCCAACATGAAGCGTCGTCTGATCAGAAGTCAACTAGGATAAGGCTCACGTCGCTGTCCAAGTACAAAAGCAATTGTACTATCCTGGCGACCTTACCTAAGATGTTCAGCCACAGCAGAATCTGGAAGTTCCGGATTTTCCCTCCAACGGTAGCATTTCAAACAGCGAATACAACCCTAATCCTTGGAGTATAAATAGAGGCTGAAGATTGAAGAAGCGGCTAAGAAACTTTGTACAAAGCTTAAGCAACCATTCAATATTCTCTTAGCAATCTTTCTTCAATAGTTCTTACTGTGTTTACCTTAGCTTTCTTAGAAGCACTCATTGTAAACCCAAAACCCTCAAACAGTTAGTTTGATTTCCTTAAGGGACCAAGGTTGGTTAGCTCCTTGAGAAGACTAAGAGAGTGAATCTTAGTGTTTGCTAGTTCATTGTATTGTTAGTCACTGTGCAGGTTGCTAGTGTAGTTGTAACAAACATTGAATAGTGGATTGCCTTCATTCTAAGAAGGAAGAAATCACCTTAACGGGTGGACTGGATTAACTTGAGGGATTTATCAAGTGAACCAGGATAAAATACTTGTGTGCTTCTCTTCATCTCTTATCTTTGCACCTTTTGTTGTTTGTTCGAAAGATTTGTCTAAATCTCAAGAAAGAATAGTTTTTGTTGAAAACGCTATTCAAACCCCCCTTTCTATCGTTTTTCATACCTTCAATTGGTATCAGAGCGCAAGTTCTGATTACCACACCTAATAGTGTTCAGTGATCCGGGCCGGTGTGAAAAACTGAGATGGCTACCACCAGTGATGCGTGATAAAGGTTTTTTCCTTTTTAGTACTGCTTTAGAACTAAACCCTTATGATTCAATCATAGCAAAGCAGATACGGGTTTATCGTCCTCAGGGATTGTGTGAACATCGGTTCCACGAGCTAAATATTGATTTGAGCAGATGAAAAGGTGTTTGATAAAATGGTTTTTGTTGTTTTTGAATATAAATGAAAGCAGTAAAAGAAAGTTTACGGAGGTAACAAAGAAGAACATGTATTCTGAAATGCATTCACATAATCCTTTGATTGCTTTGAACACAAACACTTATGTAAATGTTCATTTCACTTACGATGTCGAGAGCTATCCACCTAACTATCCCTAGCCTAGGTGAATCTATTAGTTGGGATTCCTAGACGTAATCCATTACCATCTAGAAAACCAAAAGGAACATTAAAACTCAAATTCTCTCTCAAAGACATTCACAATAACAAATTTATCCTAAGACAAGGTACCCTAGGCTTACAAATCTCCGTTGTCACCCCGGAAACTCCTGTTAGAACTCAAAACCCCACCTGTCACGTGGAAGCCCACTATTGTTCCTACCTAAGATAATCTCACCATAAGACAACTAGTTCATTGAGTGGTTTCTCTCTTGAATCGGACCCACAATTATCTCCCGATCTCATGCTAGTCCATAAAAATCTAACACAAATCAATGATACTTGAAGTGTAGAAAGCAAAACTTTAACACACGGCGTGACCTAAGACATAGGCATTCTACTTTCATTGCTCTAAGCATACACCAACTCACATCAACCTCTCGATCTATTTATAAATTAGTGAAGCTCTTTTGTCAATTGATTGGTTAGAAGCATGAAGTACAAAGAGAAACACCATACATGAAAGATTTCCATTTACATCAATAATTGAGTTTACAACAATCAAAGAGCTAAGCTATAACATTCTAGATACAAAAATAGAAAAGAACATATACAAGAGATAAGAAAGGAAGAGATGAAACCCGAAGAACGGAGACGAATCCACGGCGATGGAAACTTTCTCAAGCTTTCCATAGCCACCAAGAGGTTGTCACCATGCTCCAAAGCTCCACTCCATCAATTCCTAGCCCAGGGACCCTTCCTCCATGAAGCCCAGCCTCCTCTGAATGTTTTAGGGAGGAAAAATGGTGAAGAATGGAAGAGATCCTGAGAAATATCGTGTTCGGGCCTTTTATAAGGGTTCAAGGCGGTTTGGCTCGCTTAAGCGAGCTTGAGATTCGCTTAAGCGAGAGCCTTTTCTTAACACTGAAGTACCCTGCTCGCTTAAGCGAGCATAAGTCTCGCTTAAGCGAGGGTTCACTTTCCTTCTATGCCACTGAATGACTCGCTTAAGCGAGAAAGAATTCGGCTTAAGCGAGATTGTATTACAGAATTGATACCCTCTGCCATATAAATTCGCTTAAGCGAGTAAACATTTGGCTTAAGCGAAATTCTTCATTTCTTGGCCTTTTGACATCTTGTAGCACATATCTTCATAAATTTTCACCTATCATTGAAAACAAAAGATTAAATGTGAAAAATATGATGTTTACTCTATTTCTATACTAAAATTACGTATTTACTAAATCAACTACTTATGGGGATAAAATAATCAACAATGCAAGCATATAGGTCAAATAAGTTCTTAAAATGATATTTAAAAACACGTAAAATTGGCACTTATCAACTCCCCCCAACTTAACACTTTGTTTGTCCTCAAACAAAAGGTAATGACTTTCACTCAAGCAAACATGGTATCTGAATCAATAAAGCTCAAACTGCATGATTTCTCTATTTTTCAAATAAGTGATCCAAGTCAGAGATGTGATGCCCACAAAAGAAAGCATAACAGTGATACAAATGCACATTCACTATGAAAATCAATAAACATACAATTCATTCCTTTCCAACCAGGGATACTCATTCACTCAGCATTTCATTATGTTCAAAGTAAGGCGAGTGTTTCACTCATTTCACTCACTGAATCACATAAATAAATTTTGTTACCCGTCTCCGCAGTTATCAAGGCTGCATGTTCAATCAAGGATCTCTAAGGTCTTTGAGGGTTGTAATGTGGTTAGGCTTCAAAGAAATTTGGTTTTTCTGGATATGCAAGATACTCAACAAGCTAAGAGAGCAATCACAGTTCAAACCATTCCCAAATAATAAATCACTCTCATGCTCTAACCAACTCTCTCATTCACCTTTTTCAATTATGCTCACCCTTTTATTTTACTTTCTTTGTCAATCTCTCTTCTTTTTTTTCTTTGCTTCCTTTTCATCTTTTTGTTTTCACTTTCAAGTATGTACAAACAGATTGATACACAAACCACACAAAAATAACTCTATTATCCTTATCCCCCCCAACTTGAATACAACCATATCATGAACAAATGCTCTCTTAACCTATTCAGCTTAGGTGAGATCATTGTCTTTCTTTTTAAGCTCAAGGTTATAAACAAGAAGAAATCACATTTTTAGGCTCAAAGGGGTAACAATGGAATTTAAATGAAAAATGTAGGCTATTTGGCTAAGTAGATATATATGCAGAACAAAAAAAATGCCATGATCATTTCCTAGAAATTCCATACAACAATGATAATTTGGAGACTCAAACAAAACCAATCATGTAACACAATGAGGATTCTCTCGGCTCACAAGTGTATAGGTTTCACTCCCTCACATGGCTTAGGTTCAAAGCAGTCCCTGATTTTCAAAAATTTCATGTTATGCCTATGAATTACATGTGAATTATACAATCATTTCAAATTATGCTATCTTTGAGTGAAAACATCTATAAACCCTGGAATCAACAGTTCAAATCACATTTTAACACATTCATGCAATTCAATTGATATTTCATCAACCATGCCATATGAAATCAGTCAGATATCAATGAAATCTACACAAAGTGTTAATTAATCTATATACCAAAATGCTAATAAGATAATCAAAACAAAATAAAGAAGGACAAAAAGTACTCCCTCATAATGTTTTGCATTCAATCCAGGGTTGCTTAGCATAGCTCTAACCACTCCAAGAAATATGGATTGTCCTCAGGCCAAACAATATAAGTATCATCATGAACCTGCCTTCAAGACACTTAAAATCATGTTAGAACACTAGATAGAGGAAAGAATAATCAAATCATGGGCTTAAGCATGAAAAAATTCAAACAACATCCTTGTTAGCTCTTCAAAACTCAAAACAGTGTTTTTGGGTGTGTAGTTCGCTTAACATTCGCTTGAGCCAACCTTTTCCAGTAACAAATTCATTTTCAGGGTCAACATTTCGCTTGAGCTAAATTCACTCTCGCTAGAGCGAGATTCTGGCTCGATGGTTGCTCAAGCCATAACTCTCCAGAGGCAAAACTATTTTTTCAAACAAGAATTTCGCTTGAGCGAAGCTAGCTCTCGCTTGAGCGAGACTGCTTGCTCATAACTCGCTTGAGATTGGCTCGAGCGAGAACTTCACAGATTTGAGCTATATTTTTACACAGAGGAACTCGCTTGAGCGAAACTATACTCGCTTGAGCGAATAATGCAGAAAAAAAACTAAATTATGCAGAAAAAAATAGCATGATGCAGGGGAATTTTCCAATCTTTCACAAGTCCGACCCTCAAATTTCATTCCAAGCATAACTCAAGCTTATCAATCATCAAGATGCATTTTAAATAACATTTTGGACATGCGATGACTTTCAATTTCAAGACAAACCAACAAAACACATGTTCCAAATCCCATTCAATCCATATGCAATTCACACAAGTGCTACCCCAAATTCCAATTTACTCATTTTCTTGCCTCATTAATTGAGAAAACCCATTATGTACATCATGAGTAACTTGTGGAGAATCTAAAATCACTCAATCAAACACAAACTCCACAAAGTCAAAATCCTAAAGTCTTAAGAGCTGAAACTGTAACATCCCGACTTGACGACTGGCCTCACGGTAACAACACGAGTCTTTTTAGTGCGCTTTGTCCTCACTCGCGCACTTCCCGGGAAAACTTCCCAGGAGGTCACCCATCACGATATTGCTCCAAGGCAAGCACACTTAACCATGGAGTTCTTATCAGTTGGGCTCCCGAAAAGAAGTTGCAACTTGTTGTCATGAGTAGTACCAATCAAATCTTTTATGCCTTCCTCAGCTGTATAGTCCATCCATACACAGTCTCGGAATACCTCTTGTTCGGGTGTGAGATCGGCTCATTCCTGTGACCCTCCGCCTAGAAGCCTGCCAGGAGCCGCTCCTTGTTCGTGCCTCACTGCACCGGCGATCACTCCCCGCCCTCGTCAGCCCCGGGTGTCACAGGCACGGAAGCGTGGTGGGCCTGTGACACCCGGGGCTGACGAGGGCGGGGAGTGATCGCCGGTGCAGTGAGGCACGGACAAGGAGCGGCTCCTGGCAGGCTTCTAGGCGGAGGGTCACAGGAATGAGCCGATCTCACACCCGAACAAGAGGTATTCCGAGACTGTGTAGGGATGGACTATACAGTTGAGGATGGCATAAAAGATTTGATTGGTACTACTCATGACAACAAGTTGCAACTTCTTTTCGGGAGCCCAACTGATAAGAACTCCATGGTTAAGTGTGCTTGCCTTGGAGCAATATTGGGATGGATGACCTCCTGGGAAGTTTTCCGGGGAAGTGCGCGAGTGAGGACAAAGCGCACTGAAAAGACTTGTGTTGTTACCGTGAGGCCAGTCGTCAGATCGGGATGTTACAAGTGGTATCAGAGCCAACCTCTCCCAGTACGGTGTGGTTCGAGGACGAACCAAGCGGAAGCTGGTGGGCCTGTGACACTCGGGGCTGACGAGGGCGGGGAGTGATCGCCGGTGCAGTGAGGCACGGACAAGGAGCGGCTCCTGGCAGGCTTCTAGTCGGAGGGTCACAGGAATGAGCCGATCTCACACCCGAACAAGAGGTATTCCGAGACTGTGTAGGGATGGACTATACAGTTGAGGAGGGCATAAAAGATTTGATTGGTACTACTCATGACAACAAGTTGCAACTTCTTTTCGGGAGCCCAACTGATAAGAACTCCATGGTTAAGTGTGCTTGCCTTGGAGCAATATTGGGATGGGTGACCTCCTGGGAAGTTTTCCGGGGAAGTGCGCGAGTGAGGACAAAGCGCACTGAAAAGACTCGTGTTGTTACCGTGAGGCCAGTCGTCAGATCGGGATGTTACAGAAACTCAACTTATGAACTCAAAAAGTGCTAAAATCAAACTAAATTTAACCCACCAAAACAACAATAAATAAAACACAATGCATAAATATACTAAACTAACATAAACATGATAAATTCAAAGGTTTGTGAGAGCAACCTGCATAATTATGCAGCAAATTCACTTAGGGACATGAGTTTCTTCTATTTTAACACAACCTTATAACTCAGATTTTGCAATACTTACCTTCCTTGCTTTCCATTCCTCCCTATGCATGAAAAACACCAATTTGGACCTGTGTCAAGTCTCAATTGCAGATTGTTAGAATCAAAAGCACATGATCCAATTCACATTCCATTCCACATGCAAATTCAACAAGTCACACCCCCAAAATTTGATTTAATCACATTTCTTACTTCCAAACTCATTGAACAATCTCAATATGATAAATAAAACTTGTGAAGCTAATAAAACTTGGACCAAGCTCTGGCAAACTTCATGCTTCTCAGGACCCTCTGCCATGGCTTCAAGTGCTGTCTCCACCGCACGGACCTCAACATAGTTGTCCAGCTCCCGCTAGAAAAGGCCTTGAAGTTCCTCTACAAAACCTAGGAACCCTCTGAGTGTGGCGTCCAACTCTGGACTCAGACCCATGCCTAGCAACTGGTTTGTCAGTTGATAAACGCTAGGATCCTCTGGGTGCCTGACATTGAAGAACAGATCCTCTTCAAATGCCTTCCTCTTAAGCTCACTCAAGCAATTTTCGAAGGATGCCATTTTACTGATTGATTTCAGAAGCAGATGCGTTGTGAAGACTGTTATGATTTACCTGCTATTTATAAGCTAAGTTCAGTCTCCAGAAGTTATTGATAAAGCAGTTTCTCGAGATGTTTACATTGGAAACTGGTGCAAATCTTAAACTCTCTGGCCGGTGGTAAACGTTCCATTCTCTTTCTTGACCGGTACCATTCACTTCATTTAATTTTCTGCATCTGCATTAATTAACTATTTTCTTAATTAATTTAATTAACTATTTTCTTAATTACTCTTATTAACTATTTATCCTTTTCTCCACATTTTTCTTTAACTTAGTCCTTCTCTGAGGGGGAGTACCTTGTACTTCACGCTTAGTTTTTCACACCCCATTCTTTTTGCTTATGACAAAAAGGGGGAGTACAACCTAGTTTTTGATGTGTAAGCTATGATTAGCGTACTATTTTCTTTTGGAGAATTTTCAGTGATCCATGATTATGACCATAGATTTATCAGTGAGGCACTAGCAAGGGATACATTTTCACTTCCTCTGAAGTGATGGTATGCTCAAGTCAGATGACTCTAATACCTCTTCCTTTTTTTGACTCTGATTATTCATGCGCTCTGATAATTCCATATATATGTGAATCTGACTGATATATCAATATGATCAATTTCACTTTAGCTCAGAATCTAGATATTACTAGTGTTTCATTAAGTCTTAGATTCAGGGGGAGCTAAGCTCAGAATCAAGCTGTAACTTGGATTCAGGACGAGCAAAATAAACCATACATCTCAGGATAAGTTTACCTCTGATACCCTAAACTCTGAGTGTATTCAGTTTATTGTTTAAGAATTGTTCATCAAAATACTTGGATTTCTCATCATCAAAAAGGGGGAGATTGTAAGACCAAGATTTAGTCACGTAGTACAACTCTATGTTTTGATGATTACATGATAATTATTGTGTATGAACAATTGTGGTACTCTAACATTGTTTTCTGAGTGTTTAAATGACAGGCTCTAACTCTGGTCAATACTCACAATTATCAGAAGCATTTAGCCAAAGAGTAACCAATGCAACGCTTTCGCACTCACTATGTTCTGATTAAACAGTAGTATATGCTTCAGAAGTTCTGAAGATGATAAGCTCTGATGTGGATTCAGATCACTTCAAGTTCTGACGACCAGAAGCTCTGAAGGTCCAGAGGCTCTGAAGGTCCAGAAGCTCTGAAGGTCCAGAAGCTAAGTAGTGAAGACTCTGAAGTCCAAGAGTAAGCTAGCTCTAAAGACCAAGTACTTCCAACTCTGATAACCAGAAGCAGAAGATACGAAGGTCAGAGGATCCAAGCTTCCCTCTGACTCTGATCACCAAGCTTCACAAGTTCCAACATGAAGCGTCGTCTGATCAGAAGTCAACTAAGATAAGGCTCACGTCGTTGTCCAAGTACAAAAGCTATTGTACTATCCTGACGACCTTACCTAAGATGTTCAGCTAGAGCAGAATCTGGAAGTTCCGGATTTTCCCTCCCACGGTAGCATTTCAAACAGCGAATACAACCCTAATCCTTGGAGTATAAATAGAGTCTGAAGATTGAAGAAGCGGCTAAGAAACTTTGTACAAAGCTTAATCAACCATTCAATATTCACTTAGCAATCTTTCTTCAATAGTTCTTACTGTGTTTACCTTAGCTTTCTTAGAAGCACTCATTGTAAACCCAAAACCCTCAAACAGTTAGATTGATTTCTTTAAGGGACCAAGGTTGGTCAGCTCCTTGAGAAGACTAAGAGAGTGAATCTTAGTGTTTGCTAGTTCATTGTATTGTTAGTCACTGAGCAGGTTGCTAGTGCAGTTGTAACAAACATTGAATAGTGGATTGCCTTCATTCTAAGAAGGAAGAAATCACCTTAACGGCTGGACTGGATTAGCTTGAGGGATTTATCAAGTGAACCAGGATAAAATACTTGTGTGCTTATCTTCATCTCTTATCTTTGCACCTTGTGTCGTTTGTTTGAGAGATTTGTCTAAATTACCTAAGACATGAGATTACCTAAGACATGAGATTTTTCTTTAAACACAAAAGCACGCAAGGTAGACCAAAGGCTTGATCTAAGCGACAAACAAGCTTTAAGTCTCAATCACTTTCAACAAAAAAGCACTTTCCAAAGACTCGACTTTTAAACATAACAAACATGTCAAAAGATAGATCAAGATATTCTCTATAACTTAGGTGAAGGACTTTAACCCAAAAGCCAAAAATTAAAATCTATTTTCTAAAGAAAAACAACTTCCAATGAAACAAAGTAGCACAAAACATAGATCTAGTGATTATGAACTGAGATAAAATAAAGTAACGCAAGAAAGGGGGTTTGAATTGTGTTCTGATAAAACTTAGTTTTCTAACAAATATTAGTTTTAAAAACTTATTAGCAATAGTTTAGTGCAGTGGATAAAAGAACATAATTGCAAACGATAGCCACACAAGCTTTTTATCCTGGTTCACCCCTAAACGATGGGGTTACGTCCAGTCCTTGGCTATACCAAGATTTTACTAAACAAGTGTCAAGGACTTCTCCTACAAGTATTCTCAGGACTTATCCTACAAGTATTCTCAGGACTTATCCTACAATTATTCTCTGAACTTCTCCTTAAAAGATCTTTTCAAGATTGTTTACTTCTACAAAAAAATCTCTTATGAGAAGAGTGATGGTAGAAAGTTCTAAGCTCAGGAATTATAAAGTATTGGGTATGAGATTTGAATCTAAGATTATACGTTATGTTCTAATACATAAGAGAGTAAGTGATGGAAAGTATTGGCGATTCTCTCTTCTTGAAGCAGACGGTGTGGATAAGGCTTTCTAAATTGTGAGCTCGAAAGTTAAGTTTGCAATGTCTTCGGATCTCGCTCTTTATACTTCAAGATCTTCTATGAGATAGATAATAGCCATTGGAGCTTGTACTTCACGGAGTTTCTATCCGTTGGATCATACGGTACTTTGTGTACTTGGGTTAGGTGTATTAAAATGAAGACCTTATGGTGAAAAATGTAGTCTGTCAACTAGTAGGTAGCATAGGTATGTGCTTCAATCCATTGGTGTGAAGATGTAGTAACTTGATAGTGACACCATTGTCCTTTCACTTTGTGCATTGCATCTTGTCAGATCTAATCTTGCTTTAAGACTTCTTAAAGAAGATACTCTGAGATCTCTTCAAAATTGATTGTGATGAGTTCTTCAAACACTGCATCTTTTCTTCATTTGATAGGCTTCATTCCTTAGAAGATCCTTCTGCTTCCTTTCCATTGGTCAATTTGAGCTAGGCGATAAGATTTGACCAATCAGATATAGCTTCTTCTTAGAGAATGAACTGTCTTGCATATGTGTTGTCTGATTTGGATAGAGCAAGGTAGGCATGGACTCTTTAGTCCTTGTGTTCTTGTTCGCCTTGTCAGTGTACGTTTTTAGAGTATCACGTGATCCTTATGCACGTGACTTTCTCTCCACGATTGTCAGAGATATTTTCCAATTTGAACATGGCGCTCATTCTCTAGACAACACTTTCAATGGTCAGCTTGAGATAAACGTCGGATGTATTTTGTAACGCCCCCGATTTCTCGAGTGTCACACAGTAACCAAATAACACAATTTTCGTAAAGAATTTTCATCGTTTGATTAATTAATCTTGAATTAATGACAAAGGTTCAATTTTACGAAAATCTTGAAACTTAACCTTTTTAACCCGCGGAAATAATAATCAACGTAAACCTCAAAATTTATTAATCAACGGAAAGTATGAAATAATTATCCGAAAGAAATTTCACCGTAAATTACATCAACTTAAAAATATCCAACTGAAAAGTAAACCAAAATAGTTCAATGCCACTCGGAATCTCAACCCAAAAGAAAAGTGGAAGTCACTCAACCCATGTCCCTACT
Organism: Lotus japonicus; assembly: GCF_012489685.1. NCBI lineage: Eukaryota > Viridiplantae > Streptophyta > Magnoliopsida > Fabales > Fabaceae > Lotus > Lotus japonicus. The sequence continues at coordinate 36,225,822 of NC_080045.1, read as the reverse complement.
CCTCTGACTCGACGTCTTCATCATCTTCATCTTCCTCTTCGACCCCGTCTTCATCTTCAATGGCGGGCCCATCATCAGGAATTGGCTCATTGGTAAACTCCCTGAGCATATGGTTCCTCAGACCTCGGTAGATGTCGCCCTCCTTGTTGTCATAGGAATTGACCGCCAAACAGAAGAACCGCTGAACCTTCCGTTCGCTCTTGCTCCGGTTCTCTTCAACCCATTCCTCGCCTTCAAGCTCCGGAAGCTCACTTCTTCAACTACAGGCTCTTCTGGCTCCGCATGATCCACTGTAGGCCCCTCCTGTTCAACCTCCATGTCTTCGGAAGGATCCAACTCCGCCTCAGACGCTGGACCGAGCGGGCAATAAAGAACCTAATGCCCGCCCTGAACGTTGGCAGGCTAGGGCGAGATGCCAAGCCAGTAGACATCAGGCAATAATAGTAGGAAGAAGTGAAAGATTGACTTATGCACGACCCCACCTGCCAGCTGTTAGATTCTTTTGGGTTTGTCCTATTAGCATAGGGATTTGGGCCTTGGTTGTAAGGCCCAAATAAAGAAATAAAGTAAACAAGGACCTCATCCACTATAAAAGGAGGGTCCTTACCTTGTACTAGCTAGCTTTTGACCATTAATGAGAATATTTCATTTTTATTGCATCATTCTGATATTTGTGCTATGCTAGGGTTTAGTCATCGTATCTTTCATACCTAAGTAAGCTCTAGTACGGAACAGACGCTCGCACATAAGATGTCTCAGACTCCAAGTCCTTCGGGGTCTGAAAACGAGGGGGTGCAAATGGCAGCTTCACCCTCTCGTTTTCAAGCTGTTGGACCTCGATGACCTCTCCCTCCTTGTCGCGTCCCGAAAGTGTGCCACCGCTGACGTAGATGCGACATACCTGGTGTGAGTCGGACACCCCAGCCTCGTCCTTCTCCTCTTCATGGAGTGTCAGCGTCCAGGAACGAACTGTGCTCGTGGTCAGAACCATCTCCCCCTCCCCTAGTTAGAACAATCACATAACAATAAAAGAGGGTCAGATCTCATACAAGACTCTCAAGTAATCACAGTTCACATAGATCATACGGTAAGTAAAGAATCATAGTCTCACATCTCATGTTAGCAACCTAAAGTGAGTTAGGCTAACGTCCTCACCATTCACACAACCACCTCAACACCTTGGCCATCTCGATCATCCGCAGATGAACATTCACGAGGGGACCACACAGTCAACCCACAATTCTCGGGGAGACCACACAGTCAATCTCTATCCCATGACTCAATCATGGTTATCACATGGAGACCACACAGTCATCCATAAATTCACCCTCGCGTGCAAGTAACCGTTTGTCTCTAACGGCACCATCGTTCGCATGGTCCATAGCCTACGACTAGCACTATAGCCATACAATCACTACTTGCAAGCGAATTTTTCTTCTCAAGGTGCATTACCAATTATCATAAGTTGATGCAAATTAATAAGTCTTCATGTACAATACATTCATCAAATCATTTAGGGTTTTACCCCCATTTCCCACAGGGATATTAATTTCAAAACAACTATCAATGTAACAAAACATTGCCCACACCCTAGAAAGTAATAGGGTTCGGCCACACCACAAATTACACCAAATAATTCATGCTTTTCATGGCTTCAATAATAAAATCAGCAGCAAATCATCAACTCAACAAGTAGTCAAAAGAAAACAAGAAAAGTCGCTGAAACCCTCAAAACTAGGGTTCGGCCGTGGCTCATTTATGGCCTAAGGTTTTCAAGTTTTTGATCATGTAACACCCCGATTTCCGGGTGTCACTTTAGTAACACAAAAATAAACTTTAAGCAGAAAAGCAGGTATTTTTTTTCGTTGGTTTGTTTCCTTTTTGAAATAAAGACACTTTAAAGATAGAGACACAACCCAAGACGAGATAAACACAAACTAATTTACAATACTATTACAGCCCTGCTGTAACCCCAAAGTGTCACGAGTACTGTAACACCCCGATTTCGGTGGCGTCACTTTAGTAACTCAAAATAAATAAAGCGGAAAAAGCAGGTATTTTTTTTTTGTTTTGTTTAAATAAAAAGACTTGTCGAAATAAAGACTCAACTCAATCGCGATTAACAGCGATTAATATACAATACAAGCACAGCCCTCGCTGCAACTAAACATCGTCACGAGTGACCTCCAGTGACGGAAAGGTAGTGCCCGTGGGCAAATATGTACAAACTAAAACAAAGGTTAAGTATTCTGAGTACAGTCCTCCAACGAAAGTAAGTCGGCCCAAAACGGCCTCAAAAGACTTCCTACGTCCGATAAACTCCCTGTGATCCTCATGGAAGGGAATCACATGAAAAGCTAATAGTCGGGGACCTGCCCTGCCCCAAAATAAGGAATGACAATCAGAGCTATGACTCTAACAACCATCTCAAAGACTCTAACCACCCATAACCCACACTACTTTCATCGACCCTTCCTCGATCAGGCCTGAAGTCCGGGTCCTCGTCGAAAGCTTCAGTAATAGTCATTACGCTCCGGGTCTTTCCCGCACAACGAATCATCATGAACCGGCTGACGGACGCCTGGCAGCAGGCCGACCGCCCAAACACAAACATACACACAAAGCCAAGGCGCTAGGGTCAACTCACGGAATAAAATAGATAATACAAACATGTGATAAAGGGGGTATATATATGTTGTATATATACTTATAAGTCATGTATTGCCTACCCTAAGGTTGATACATAGCATGTTTATCAACATAAAATCATCAAATATATATAACGATGTTTATCAACAACAAATCACAATAACATTCACAAGTATGGTTAGGTGCATGGCGTGCCAGTGCAATGTCATGCTCAAAAGATGATCCGGATAAAATGTCACCATCTCGATGGATGGGACAAGCCAAGCACCTCGCTTCGCTAAAGCACCTCGCTTTTATGAAGCAGCACGCTCCTGTGAAGCAGCACGCTCCATTTGGGGCATCAAGCTCCGTTGAAGTCCGATCTGAGATCGTCCTTCGGAAAGCAGCACACTTTCCAAGAAATGTATGCATGAATGCAATATGGTTAGCCAAACAACGAATCGTCCTCACCAAGGCACGCGTGTCTAGCTAGAGTACATTGTCTCTACAATACTCTAAGGTAAACAAAGAAGTGCTAATCGCATTTGGTAACTTTACTAGTCACTTGGGCTCACCGTCACGATGGCCAAACAAACTGCTCAACGAGCAAAAGAATGCATCTGGCATTCAGTGACTTTTCAAGTTACTTTGACTCACCAGCGATGGTCAAATGGACTGTTCAACGAACAAGGAGAATGCTGCTCGCACTCAGTGACTTTTCAATTTACTCAGGCTCATCAGCTCGATGGCCGAAAGGCTGCTCAATGAGCAAAGATGGTGCACTCGCACTTGGGGACTTTCCAATCATCCCTGGCTCATCCTTTGGATGGCTAGATAAACCGCTAAAGGAACAAAAGGTGCTATCGCTCAAAGTTTTCCTCACACTTAGGTTGTCGACCCTTCCCGTTTTCCAAACCATTTTCACATCCTAAGTCTTTTCCAAGAGGTTATCATCATTATTTAAAATGTGTTCTATCTTTGATTAGTGTATTATGAATTTCATTTACAAATCAAGTTCTGATTTCGTTTGTTTCAAAACTCTATAAGTAATAGATCCCAATAAACCCAAGTAATTCCTCGGGAAGGTCTCGATTCCTAAAACAATAAAGGCTCGAACCTTGGTTCGACCTATCAAACATTCCCAAAACAAACCCGTCATTGCATGACGAAGATAAGTGTAATCCACACTCCGAAAGTCGCATTAAATGCACGAATACAGTCAGCACATTTTAATCTTAAACACAAATAAATCAAGCTCTATTGAGCGATGAAACATTAATGCAGTGCTGCAAAACATAACCCTGTCATGTCCACTAGAAAGCGATAAGACAGAAACCAGTAAACGGCCGAAGCCTCTCAGAAAACGGAGACACACGTCTCATATAAGTTCACTCGGTCGAAGCCTCTAGAAAACATTTTTCAGAACAGTTCATGCAATATTTGTGCAGAATTTAACAAATAAGTCGAACAAGTCGACTCTAGGTCATTAACTAATAACGGTGAGTTGCCACTCACGATCACAATACATTCAAGTCGAATTTATCGACGCCTACACACAAAAATAGCTAGTAAGTAAGTTGCCCTCACCTCGAGTTGTTCCAGTCTCGCGGTGTAGGTCTCCCTCACAAGCTTGTTCAGTCAATCCCAAGGTTTCCACAATTGAACCTTTGAGCAAACAAAGCAATAATGAATCAACACAAGTCGATACAGTCGAAACAATCCTAACTAATGTTCGACTAAGCTCAAGAAGCTTCAGAGTACAACATTTAGGCACGAAAGGAGGGCTTTCCCCGAATGGATGAGTTTTGACTCGATTCAGGTTTTGTACAAAAACACTTTATTCGCTAAAACGTGCATAACTTGAGCTACAGAACTCGGAATGACACGAAACCGGCGCCAAAATTTCCACAATTGAAAGAGCTACGCAATGGCTCAGGTCATAGAGACTCAAAAATTATTTTGGACCCGGTACCCAAGCAAATAGGTTTCGGCCACTATAGAAAATAGGGTTTTCGAACTTTTTCTTCGATCTAAATCAATCCCTAGGTATTCTTAGGCGATATCTAGGCCAGGGAAACTCTCAGAAAAATTATCGGGTCGAAAATTGTCGCAGGGGTATTTTGGTCATTATTTTTAGCTCGGAAACTCAAAATCAAAATTTCGAAAAACAAATTTGATGAGCTCGATCCTAACGACATTTATAACAACTAATCCTACTGAAGCTAAGCTCAGTCGAGAGTTTTTGATCCAAAAAGCGGAACCTCTGTCAGAAAATGGGTATTTTCAGAAAACTTGACCTCTGCGACGATTTCGACAGGATTCAGTCGAAAACAACTGGATATTCATGCTCTAGAGCACGTGGGCATTAAGTTTAGACACCAAAATCAGCTTATTTGGACAGTTTTACAAAAAGCTCCAAACTTTGAGCTCAAAAACATAGAAAAAGTCGACAGATCTGACGATCAGAAGTGAGGGATAGTAACTATACCTCGATGTCTTTGATTAGCAACGAACGGTGAAGCAATCGGGCAAGAAACGACGAAAATCAACTTCTTCCTTTTTCCTCCTTGCACCCCTCGGCCGTGTGTGTGTTTGTGAATTTTTTTTGTTTTTTTTTTCATTTTTCATACTATATATAGGAAATGGGAAATGCAGAAAATGAGAATTTCGCGATTCCGATTTTTCCTACTGATTCCAACGTATTTTAGACACGATATTCTTTCCGCTGAATCTTCTAATTCTCCAAAGAAATATCAGTATGATTTTTGGTTTTCGAGGCTTGTTTTTTAATGTTTACCGGCTTAAAAATGCACTTTATGCACTTTATGCTTTTGACCTCGGATGCAGAAACTTCCTTCTGAAGAAAGATTCGGAACGTCGATTAGAGTGGGCGTGCGCGGATGAAATCTTTATTTGAAGCTCCGAATAGAAAAAGTCTTCATCGTCCGTCGA